>NW_024080805.1:2677176-2875197 GCF_003009895.1 Hyaena hyaena
CTGAAACAGGCTCCAGGCTCCGAGCTGGCAGTCAGCACAGAGCCCGACGCGGGGCTCGAACCCACGAACCGCGAGATCATGACCTAAGCGAAAGTCGGACGCTTAACCGACTAAGCCACCCAGGCGCCCCAAGGGCTTCATTTTTAAATACCTCATCTATCCTGGTAAGTCAGGCAGAAACGTATATTTTTGTCTGGAGGAAGGCATCTGTCCATTCGCCCGAGTCTAAGAAAGCCACACGTTTGAAGAAGTATCTGCTATTGTTGGGATTCTGTGTCCCGCAGCATCCTTATGATGTGTATTTGAGTTTCTTTAATGACTCTTTCCACAAGAAGGGAATTCCCTCTTTGGTTGCTTGGTTCTTACATCAAGTTTATCTCTATTCTAAAATAATAACACTAGCCATTGGTTGGTTTACATAACAAGTTCATGCAAACCAGTGCCACAGTCCCTGGAATTCTCAGCATTTGGCATTTTTACTTTCTACCTCTTCAAATGCCTAGGTTCACAGAACTTATGCAGAAGCTTTTCATATATATCTATATATATGTGTGTATATATATATATACATATACATATATATACACACATATTATATATATATATATATAATTTTACATGTGATGCTAATTCCCCCATTACTCAAAAGTGATGAATTCACATCTTTTCATGACTTAATGACACAGCCAGTGTGAGTTGATGGAGATAAGGTAACAATGTCAAGATAGAACGAAGCAATATTGGCCAATGTCTGAGCAGGTTTTAATGTCAGGATGGAGTAGGGCAGAGTCGAGGACAAATGCCACACAATAAAAATACTGGGTCTCTGCAGCAACAGAACCAGCTCATAGTTCTTGTTGAATGAAACCCACAGTAAATCATATGAAGCCAATTGATAAGAGAACGCAGACAGATTAAAAATTGTCCCCTCTCCATCAATAAATAAGGTGGCTTTGGTCCAGGGTTGATTGTTGATGTGGCTCACTTCGATAAACTCCTTACTTAAAAGAAACTTTCCATAATGAGACATCGTTTTCTCTCTCTCATGTCAGCTTCACATTTCTGTGTTGCCATTCAGGAGGGAAGAAGAGAGAGAATTCCGTTGAACTTCCAGCTCTGGCCAGGGAATTGCTTCTTGGCATTCTCTAAATTGTTCACACTATATTCTGTTTTCCTTCACAAATTCTACCATCGGGAAACTTTAACGAAAGTATAAACCCAAACCCCAGTTGTCTACTCTGAGATGTCTGGCTACTCTGGACTAGGTGCAGTGAAGCTACTCTGGGGCTTTGAATTCTGTTACCAGTGGTCTTCTCTGGGCAGTAGGTTCTGAGATGGAGATGGGCATGAGAGAAGCTGATGGGCAGATGTCCCAGGAACAAGACCTATGAGCAGTGAGGAGAGCAGGGTTGGTCCTAAGGTGCAGCTGGACCACAGTGCAGTGTCCCTGAGGCCTCTGTAGGCCTCATCTGACCTGTTAGAAAGTTCTGGAGCCAGGATGGTCCTGCTGAGCTGTCTCCCAGTCGGTTCAAGGGACAAGTTGTTTATAGCCTGCTCTGGATCTGGGCTGCTTTGGGAACAGGGTCTCACGTGGATGAGTTTATCTTGAGCTAGGGACTCTGAGGAAGGATTCTCAGCTATCACTGAGCACGTACCCAGCCACTGACTTGGCCACCACAAAATCTCCTGTCTAAAGTTAGCTAATGCTGCCGCTAATTAGATTCTAACCTGAGTGTTTATTGTAATGTCACTGTGTTATCAGTCACTCTGGTGAAGTCATGCAGCCTTTGTCAAAAAGGAAAAGGCTGAACTCCTGACCGGGCCTTTCCGTGTATGAATTCTGTGTCCTAAGGATTTTCTTGCTGGACCATTTTAAGCATCAGTGTTTAAAAAAGAAGTGCAACAATTGTTACAGATTCTTACATCTTCGTTCTTCTTACATGCTTTTGTCTAAACCTCTCTTGGGTGACTTGGGTGAGAGGAGGTCACGTGCATCTTTGACAGTCTGACGTTTTCAGGAACAGTTCCAAAATTTAATTAAGTACTGATTGTCTTCTATGCACATGAGGGAGAAGAAAAAACTCTTCAGAAATAACAGAATTAAGCATGCTCTATTTTGTAGCCTTGTAATGACCTCCAGCAAACGCCTGACCTAGTTCTGAGGGCCTTGAGTCCACTTGTGTGAACATGATGCCTTAGAAAGCTGACTAGGAAATCAAAGTCAGAAACAGGCACCATCCCTGGAAATGGAGCAGGGAGGGATGTCCTGTGTTAGTGGTAGAAAAGACAAAATGTAAAATAAAATGAAAACTGCCTCCAGTCACTTAATTTGGAGGCAGCACAGGAATTGTGCAGCATTTAGTTCTGATGGTATACCGTGAATTAAAAGAACTAATCTTCAGCGGGTTTTCTTATTACCCTGATGGTGTGGGGAACCGATATTTCCCCAGCTATATTAATGCCTAGGGACAGCAACTCTGGCACTCCTGCCTGCCCCCAAGAGGTTAACTAGTAAGCCCTGCTCTGTAAAGGTCCTGGAAGGTTCTGTGTGCTGGCCTCTGCTCCCTGCTGCTGTAACTGAAACATCTTTGGTCAGCAGAAATGATGCTCTTGCTGTTTTACGTTAAAAGGTGAAATTTACATCAGGAGGCAGAGCAAGGATGATGTCAGAGAAATCTTGGACGGTGATCCAGGAGTTTTATCTTTTGCATCATAGGAGCAGGCCCAGAGGGCATGGCCTTCCTACCCTGTCTGTCCTGTGTAAGTCACTCCCCGTGTCTTATAGCAGCATTGTCCACAATGTGGCTTCCTGAACACCAGTCATGTGAAGTACTTCATTGAGAAAACTTTTTTTTTTCTTTAAGTGGATTTGGAAAAAGCTGTTTCCTACACCCCTGTCTTATGACTTCGCAATGAATATTAGCATATTAAAACACCATGTGGGGGCACCTGGGTGGCTCAGTTGGTTAAACAGCCTTCTGATTTGGCTCAGGTCATGATCTCAAGGTTTGTGAGATGTGTCCTGAATCTGGGCTCTGTGCTGACAGAGCGGAGTCTGCTTGGGATTCTCTTTCTTCCTCTCTTTGTTCCTCTCTGACTCCTGCTGGTGCATGGGCACACATTCTCTGTGATCTCTCCCTCACAGAAGCTCCGCATTCTCTTTCTCCCTCTCTCCCCTCCCTCTCCCCTCTCTCTCCCCTCTCTCTCCCCTCTCTCTCCCCTCTCTCCCCCCTCTCTCCCCCCTCTCTCTCCCCTCTAAGTAAATGTAAAAACAAAAACCAAAACAACCCCAATCAGGTGAATCCAGGGTTTTCCAATCTCATTTCCAATCTTATTTGATTTGCAGGCATCCTTCCTCTTCCTTCTTCTTGTTAATGGCTTCAGAATCACACAAAAGGTACTAAGGGCCACAAGTTGGGAAATGCACCATAAGCCGAACTGCCAGACTGTCAGGCAAGTTCAGGGGCCAGTTCAGTGCTCCTCTTCTTGAAAGTCTAACCTGTCTGCCTCCTCCAGGAATCCTTGATCACCCTGTTAAAGTGTAGCTCAAGTTAAATGATTGCTCATGATTAAAAGTCAAATCGTTTCCCTCCTCAGCCCTCCCATTCCCTGCTTCCCCTCCCTCCTCCTTGCTTTTTCCTTTAAGCGAAATAGCACTATTATAGCACAGGGTCACCCCTGCTTGGTTATACATTCTCACTAGTTACAGACATCTTTAGGTCTTCACTCTGCTTTGCTCATCGTGAAGCTTCCATAAATATTGATGGATAATTGAAGAATGCAAAGTGATGCACTTAGGTGAAAGAGTCCATCAGGAAACACGAGCACGGTTAAGAACACAGCTAACTCAGAGGCGAAGGGATCCCGGGGAGAGGCAGTGGCTCTACGAAATGGTTTTTATGTCTACCTGGAATTCAGTCCAGGAAGTGTGGGGTCCAGAGCAGCATGCCTGGGATCCAGAATGACATCACACCTTAATAAGTATGTGTGGAGGATGATGTATTCCTTGAACACATCACAGCCCGTTTGACTACCTTTACTCTTTTAGTCAAAAAGGTGCATGAAAGTCTCATCACTTTTATCCCACATCTAGATTTTTATTCCCCAAGGATGCTCTTCAATTCTGAAAGCCCTTGAGAAGTTCCCCAAGCTACCATGTTTCTTGCTTTCACCACATCCCCCGCTTATAACGTTTTCTTATTTTGGTTTCTTGAAAAATGCTGTAACAGCCTTTTACTGTAAATAGTGGCTTCTACCCTCAAATTTACCTCTCCCAGAAGAAAGACGCAAGAGCAACTACAGTGTGAAGTATAAGGAGGAGGGTAGTGGCTATTACACCACTAGGATTCATGTGGTGTTATAAATTTCTATGAAAATGGGCATTACGGGGAATCTGCTTTGCTTTCCAGCAACCTGGTTACCTTAAAGAATATTGTTTCTTTTCCTTAATGCAGAGCGTGAGTGGGTAATATTTCCAGCCATGAATCTGCTAGATTTCTCTTCAGATAAATAGATGGAGAGATAAGTAGATCAACAGATAGGAGATCTATAGCTTTATATACTCTGGGATTATCATATCAACTTTTACTTCATAAGTGTTAATTTTTCCTGTATAACCTCATTTATTAAAAAAATAATTTGTATTGAACATGTGAAGCACCTATAGAGACGAGAAATCATACAATATCCAAACACTTTGAAAATAATATTTTTATTTTACAAATACGATTGTGAGAATTTTAAATGTTTTTTATGTTTTATTTTAGAGAGAGAGAGAGAGAGAGACAGAGTGAGAGCAGGGGCAGAGAGACAGAGACAGAGAATCTGAAGCAGACTCCAGGCTCCGAGATGTCAGCACAGTGTCCAACATGGGGTTCAGACTCATGAGCCAGGAGTTCATGACCTGAGCCAAAGTTGGACGCTTAAATGACTAAGCCACCCAAGCACTCCTTGATGGTAATACATTTTATTTTGTACTGATCACTGCAGAAGGGAAATACTACAAAGAAGAAACAAAATTATGAAATTTGACTCTGGGCTTTAAGTGACAAAAAAGGCACTTCACTTTTAGTTTTTTAATCAGCCAGATGATACATATTACTTGTTATTCAGTATAATTTCTGTCCCAAGGAGCACTATAGACTGTCAGGTGTACACTGAGGACATGAAGAGTGTGGGCTGGTGTCCTCAGGGAATGGCTTCCAGTGGAGTGGCATTTAGACAGTCATAGGGTGAGAATGGAGTTGGGGGTATTTTTAGGCCTTGGGGGTACCAATATGAATGGTGGAGAAGTGATGGAATCACCAGTCTGGTCAGGGCAGTGCTACAACCTGGGACTGAAGTGTACCCACTAAGTGAAAAGTAATGGCAAATGATGCTGGGGATGTCCACTTTGGACAGGCAGCCTGGCTAGGTGACAATTTTGCTTTCCTCCTAAGGGCCAGCCACTTTTACCTGTGGCATCGCAACATACTGACCTGTCATAATTCACTATGCAGTATAGTGGAGTGATAGGATTCTATGGAAAAATACTAGAGATTTTGTTTGACTTATTTTTCATGTAAATGAAAGTGGCTTTCTTTATCATCAGTGTGCCATAGGGCTGTGAGTGTACCATAAAGTCTTCTCGGGTCCACTGCTTGAAGATAGACATGGCTCAGCCAGGTTGGCCACTTGGTGGGACAGAAAGAATAACGTGTCACGTATGCACAGCATCCACCCGCAAGGGGCTGAAGAGCATATATCTAATGGAGAACACATTGAACCTAGAGAGCACGAGCCAGTGCCAAAACCTTCACCATCAGACAGGAGCCTGTGTTCTCCTGGAGTCTGCTCCCAATCCCACTCATTGATGAAGATCTGGGCCCTGACATGATACAAAGTCATAAGTCCCTATCACACCTTGGGATTCAAAAGAACATTGCCTTTGGGCTCCTCCGGCAGAATGCTGTACAGGGTGGAGAGAATTCTTTGCCTCCATTTCCTCATTGCTGTAGGGCAGCCTGAAGACAAGTACTATGTTTAATAGAGCAGCTGGAAAGACTGAGGCATGAGGAATAGCTCAGATGCTCCGAGACCCTCTGGCTTCATCAGATGGAAAAGGATACATATCAGGGTGTGACTTCCTAGCAAAGCAGGTAAATGATTACTGCGTAAGCAGGGTCACCCTTATTCTCCTGCCTTCCCATGCTATCACTGAGTGGGGAGAAAGGGGGTGGCCATAGAGCTACAGGGCTAATTTTGTAAACATGAGAGACCCAGGACCATTTGGGTGGACCGTGCACATCAGATGCATAGGGGCAGGGGAAATCATCTGAGAATCTCACCTGCAAGTATCTGGTCTTGGAGCCATTGAAATTTCAAATGGGTGATGTCTAGAGGAAAGTGATTTTCTATGATGAACCTAGTGGTCAGGTGAAAAAAGAATTAATTAGAGGATGTATTTCAGACCAGGGGGCCAGCTTAGAAGGGTGGAGTTCAATACAGTCCGCACTGAAATCAGAAAACCTAAGTTCATGCTTTTGCTGTCCCAATTAGCTGCTGTGTGCCCATGGGTAACTTTCTTGCTTTCTGAGCCTACTTTCTCACATACTGCATGGTCCGTGAGATAGTTTCCTCATTTAACCCACCTCCCATTCTGCACCTCTATTTCTAATTCTTTTACTCAGAATGCTCTGCTTCCTCTTGCCTGGGTTTATTCTCTCCCCAGCTCTCTCTTTGAAAATATGAAAACCCTCAAAGAATCTTCTAAGAGTTTTTTTTCAGAGATTACCACTGGGGGACAAATGAGGAAGCAAGTAAGTATATGAGAGTTGACAAAGCAATACTTTGTAAAAAGCTTTTCAGTAATGCTCTTTCGTCCTCAAACTTAACTTTCCTAGTGCCCTTTTAGCTTCCCTGATGGCTCACTGGTTAGGTTTTCTCCTGGACACTAGCCCTGCTCGACCCTGCTTTCTTTGACACTGGTATTCATGTGAGCTTCTCCCCGTTGTGTAGACTGTCTCTGTTCTTGCAGTGGTCACTAAAGCAGTGATGGTGAGTGCTCAAGGGATCATTGTGGTCCATAATACCCGAAGAAGAAATGTGTGGGCTGCA
This sequence comes from Hyaena hyaena, assembly GCF_003009895.1. Lineage (NCBI taxonomy): Eukaryota > Metazoa > Chordata > Mammalia > Carnivora > Hyaenidae > Hyaena > Hyaena hyaena. The sequence continues at coordinate 2,684,272 of NW_024080805.1, forward strand.
CTCTGGCAGCTTCCCAGTAATATTTTCCAGGATCCTATAGGAAACCGGAGGTCCCATACAGTGGTTATGTGGTAGTTCCACACCCCTGGCTGATCACCTATCCATCCCGTGGGCCTTGGAGTATTCTAAACCAAAACCAGTTGGGTATGAGCTAGGGAAAGGTATAAGGAGATAAGAATGGAAAAATGTGCATTTGTGTCTGGGTGTCTTTATGGTATACCCATATTTGATGGAATTATTCAAAAAATATGTAAGGGGGGATGGAAATAATTTTAAACCTGTATTTCTACTCTTAGATAATATAAGATAATCAAGTGGGCCAACCACATAGTAGGGGGTTAAGGAATGTTGGTTCATTTCCTGGTGAAAGTAACTATAAAATTGTGAACAGGTCACATATATTATGAATCTTGTGACATATTGAAATATATAACGCAAATCCTAGGACAAAATATTGAAAGTTATTTCCAGCTCAGGTTCTTAAGTTCTTCTAACTGTGCCCCCTCCTTTTCTCCCCCTCCTCCCCCTTTCTGGTGAAGTGGGGCTGACCATTCTGTCTGTTGGGTAAGTTGCTTAGAACTTCATAGCCATGCAGATTTTCTGCAGGAAGTTATTTTTTTCTCCTTGTTTGACTTGGTGGTGGCAGGAACTTCGTGAAGGAATGTGAAAGCTCATTAGGGTTTATTGTACGGTGCGGCAGGGAGAAGTGAAATTATAGAAGCCAAGGGGCATGGTGGGGGGGGGGAGGCAATTGCTAGACCAGCACTGACACCAATAACTTTTTATGAGGGTGAGTTAAAGCATCAGGGAGGCTGGAACCAAGTTTCTGCCCTCTTGAACCTATTACTGTAGATCATGACAGAGAATGGAGGGAGGGCAAACCTCTCTCAGGCTGGGTAGGGAGAAAGGCAAAAGTTATGGACACAGATGTCAAGGTATTGAACTCAAGTAGTGGTGAGGGTGGGTGGAAATATTAGGAGAGACTATCAGTGTACCAAATATAGTAAGAGTCAGTACCTGATTACCCAGAATAATGGAAGTCAGGACGCATGTCCCTAATGAAAAAAATAGTGTCAGTGGGCGATTTCCATGGACATCTAAGATTGCAACTTCTTCCCTCCATTTTCATTTCTTTCTTTGTTTGTTTATTTACTTTGAGAGAGACAGAGACAGCACTAGTTGGGGAGGGGTAGAGAGAAAGAGGGGGAGAGAGGATCCCAAGTAGGCTCTGCACTGCCAGCGCAGACCCCACTGTGGGGCTTGAACCCACAAAGCCGTGAGATCATGAGAGCCAGAACCAAAAGTTGGACGCTTAACCAAGTGAACCATCCTGGTGCCCCTTTCCTCTGTTGTTATCTCCCTGTGAGAATCAAGAATCCATTTCATGCTCAGCCTACTAGAGAAATATGGCATATTATGGACATGTGAAGCTTAAAACTTAGCCCCCTTAATAGAGACCCTGTGATATCCCATCCTAAAAACTCTCTAACCCTGAGAGTTGACAGGCAGAGGCAGGCATTGCTGGTAAGAGGCTGGTCCATACCAACTGCTCTTTGCCAGTCTTTTGTGCCTCCTTTCTCCAGTCAAGGGAGAGGCCACAGTGAGGAAAAACATAAGCTGGCCCAGACTCTTCTTTATGCTGGTGGCACCTAGATCTTTGCATTTCCTAAAGACACATTCTTCTGGGATACTTCTAACCCCTCAGTGGCTTCAGCTGTGCCAAGCTTGAATGTGAGGACTGTTTCCTTCAACCAAACCAGGAAATAACTAAATTAATAACAACTTGTTCCGAGCCACATCTTCTCATATATGTCTTTACACTTCCATCTCCTCTGGTGTCAGTACTCCATGCAGTTGTCTCGTTATGTTTTTGCCCTTCTTTCTTTTTCACACTAATAAATATAGCTGCCTCTGGATATTACTAGTAGGAGATGCAGAATCCTTTGAATGAGACCCGTCAATCTAAAGCTTCACCCATTATTAAAAAAAAAAAAAGCAAACTGCAGTCACAGCCCAGGATGGAGACTGTGTCTGTGCCACAAAGGATGTCAAAGTATTAGCACTTCCTCTCTGCTCCCAACTCGTCACAGCCCTTAAGCAAATGCTCTGGCTGTGGTCAGCTTTGGTAGTGGTGGGTGCACCCAGGCAGGGGTGCAGACTGTAAGAAGGGAAAGGCTCTCTGTGAAAGTCCTTAGAGCAGCATCCTCTATCAAAAGATTGCTGCATTGTATGAGAGCACAAAGTGGGGTTACAGACACCATTGGGTCTGGATGGCAGGTCTCAGAGCTTTCTGCCCGTCGTGGGGCCTGCCCTGTGTGTGGTCACTGTGGTGCTGCTCTGTTAGGATTCTTGGAGAGCAAGTATTTCTTGGATGGCACTCAATGGTCTTTTGTGCAGACCTGGAAGCCAGCCTCAGGGAGGTTTCCATGCCTGTGAAGAAGAGGCTCTGTGTAAAGGAAGCGGTGAGATGGAGCTGATTCCAAGGCCCTGGAGTCCAGATCTTTTGCCTTTAGTTTACTCTGATTTTGGCACGCAGGAGTCTCATTCGATACATCTCCTGGAGACAGAGGTGGATCGCCTTCCCCTCCCCCCGCTGACTTCAGGATAGCCATGCACACCCCCAGCAGTGTTCCCTCCTGGGCTGGGGGCAGCAGAGCAGTGCACGCATACTTGGCCACACCTTCACACTGAAGCACCGGACCCCACTTTGCTTTCCCTGAGAGCTTCGTTTTGGGCATATGTCCAGATGAAAGGTTTTCCCTTGTGGTTGCGATGAACACAAAGAGCAAGGGGAGAGGGCCCCCTAGAAAAATGACCGCCGTCTTATTGTGTCCTCAGGCCATCTCCTCTCCCTGGCTACTTTTCCTGCGGAGGGACATGCTACAAGATCTATCCTCGTTTCTCCAGGCTCTCTCTGACCTTTATTTTAAGTATCTTGTGACATGTGTACATGTGTTTTTATTGCAAACTGCCTCAAATCCATTTGGATATGGATGCTATACAAATTATAAATAAATAAATACATGATAAAGAGAGGAGCTCTTCCCTGCCAGCTCGTTGCTTAAAAAGCAGCAAGTTTGCACTTGCGTGACTCTGCTTTTGCTGGGCCCCATGCCGGCAGCCAACAGGAGTGAAAACAAAATCTGTCCCTTTCAGCACCACACATTCCTCTCCTGAGCCTAGGGGAAGAGGTGGCAAGTATCCTTTGCCAATCAGCAACCAGATAGCCTTGCCTTTACTAAATTCCACATATTTAATGAAATTCCACCCAGTTTGGGGGAGTCGTGCTGGTAAATCAGGTAGCCACAGCGCATCCTGCGGGGTACAGGACACCTCTGCCTCATTCTTCCCCGCGAGTCCACACAGCCCCCTGGCTCGCGCTCCTGTTATGCCCTCTGCCTGTCCTTGGGTAACTTGTTTTTCTCACAAGCAAATGCTCCTCTGTCCTTCCTTCCTTTTACACATCAGCGTCTTGGCGCTTGCTGCAGTGCCATCCAGGCTTCCCCTGAACTCCCATCACTTCCAAAGAGGGCATCTGCTTACCGTTTTGGCGCTCCATTTAGTCATCTCATTCTTACTTACTCCTCATCTTCTGTACTCTCTTTCAAGTCCTGTTGCTGCCATTGAACGCTGAAGCCCCGCCTCTTTTCGTTTAGAGCAGAGAACATTGAGCCCAGGTAACAGGCTGTGGAAATTGTTCTGGATGATTCTTCTCCATGGACTTTGACTTTGGTTTCCATTTCTCCTGTTTTAGAAGTGGTTTTCTTCCTTCCCAAGGCTCCACCTTCAGCTTTGTCCTGGATTCCAGTCCCTCCCTTCGACCACGGCTCTTTGCCCCATCGGGTTGGCCCTGCTTTTCTCGTGATTCCATTTACTTTACCCCCATGAGTTCTACCCCCATCCTGAAATGTAAAAAGTATTAACGAGCTAGAAACCATCATTCTACCTTGTCACCTCCATAGGCTACTTGTTCTTGCTGTTCCTATTCTCAACATCAGCCTTTTGGAAGGAATTGTTTGTATGTTGACATCCCTGCCTACTTTGGCCCTTTTGCCATTACTGTGTGATTTTTTTAAAAACTATTTTTATTTATTTCTAGGAGAGAGAGACACAGTGTGAGCAGGGGAGGGTCAGAGAGAGAGGGAGTCACAGACTGAAACAGGCTCCAGGCTCTGAGCTGGCAGTCAGCACAGAGCCCGACACGGGGCCCGAACCCACGAACCGCGAGATCATGACCTAAGAGAAAGTCGGACGCTTAACCGACTAAGCCACCCAGGCGCCTACTGTGTGATTTTTGATACCGCCACCATGTGGAAACTATTTTATTAAACACTGTGTCTGGCCCTTTATCTGCTAAGCCAAGTAATTCCTCCTACCTTACACTCTGTGGAATATTTTCCTTCCTCTCCCCTTGTGCTTCCCTTTCACGCTATGCTTTAGGTCCTACTACCTCTAAAATTAGTCCTTTTCCATCTCATTTGTTGCTTCATTGAGTTCTCTGCTTCGTCTTCTTTCCTGAGATTCTCTTCTTAAATCCCGGTTGTCTGCTTGGCATCTCCTCCCACGTGAGGTTCTATCCCATCACATCCCACCAGAATCTCCAACTCCCCTTTCCTCCAACCTCTTCTTCCACTGAAACTAAATGGCTTCTCTTACCAGGAAGCCAGTCTTCTGAAATCCTGGTAGTTTTCTCCAAGTACTACTTCTTCCATAGTTCACACGTCTGATCAATTGGTAGATACTGTCATTTCCCCCTCACCAATGTCTCTTACATCTCTTTCTTGAATTTTTTGTTATCAACCTTCTGGTTCAGATAATCTCTCCCCCCCCCCCCCCCCCCCCCGAGCTTTCCATTAACTCTCATAGATATTTGGAGGGTGAAATTTGTTTATAGTCTGAACCAAAGACCTATAGATGATTCTCTCTTTCACTCCTTTTACCTTACTATGGAAATGTAGACTGTGACCAAAGTCAGTTCTCAGTTGCCTGGGTGGCTCAGTCAGTTAAGTGTCAGACTCTGGCTCAAGTCATGATCTCATGGTTTGTGAGTTTGAACCCCACATCTGGCTCTCTGCTGTCAGCACAGAGCCCACTTTGGATTCTCTATCCCTCTCTCTCTGGCCCTCCCCCGCTGGTTCGCTCTCTTTTTCAAAATAAATAAACTTAAAAAAATTTTTTTTAATTAAGTGATATACTGTTAGTGATGGTTTTGTTGTGCCGCATGATATAACTTTATTTAGCTTATGTTAGATTTTTATGGAAGGATGATGCTGTTTTTAAGTCAGGTTGCTCTGTGCTGACTGACCTATTTACTTAGAAAAAAAATAGATTAATCAAGTGTAGCTTGGGGTTGGCAAAAATCAGAGGTCAGTCACATGGAGAAACCCAGAAGAAGAGAATGCCCACAGAGAACAGGAGAAAGTAGGAGACATGCAAGCTGTAGGCTTCAAAATGAGACAAGAAAGAGAGTTTTAAATGGGGCTCATAGCTTCTAAGCAACAAAGTAGCTTGATGTCATATTTAACATTTTAACTCTAGAGCAAAGAATAAACAAGGATAGGAAGAAGGGAAAAATGAAAACATTAGAGACAACATTTGGTAAAGAGAAGGAAAAAACCCATGTAAAATTGTAATAACAGAGACTTTATTGCTGTAAAAACATTGTATGCCCTTTGCTCTACATGTTTACTCGTAGTATTTATACTTCTAAGGTAATTTTATTCATTTCTGTGTTGCTTTATGGATAAAGAATTGGATTTTTTGATATAAAAGTAGGGGATTATATATATTTATATATACACATGTGTATTTGTGTGTATGTGTGTGTTGTGTATATGTGGGTGTGTATCTCCTTCAGTTTCTTTTTCATTTTTTTTATGCTAGTTAAAAGAGAACCTTGCTAATTTTGGGGTGTGCTAACTAGAGATACCGCTAACCTTCCGGTGGCACTAAACAGAAATAAAGATGAGTACCAAGAAATGTTAAACAGCCTCCTTAGATCTCACTTCATTTAAAAAAAATTGTGGTAGGGCACTGGGGTGGCTCATTCAGTTGAGCTTCTGACTCTTGATTTCAGCTCAGGTCCTGATCTCAGGGTCATGAGTTCGAGCCCCACATTGGCTCCAGACTGGACGTGGAGCCAGTTAAAAAAAAATTAATAAAACAAAATAAAATAAAATAAAATAAAAATTATTGTGGTAAAGTATGTATACCAAAACTTGCCATTTGAGCTATTTTGAAGTGTACCATTCCCTAACAGTTATAGTCATAATATATTTCCTTTTTCTCCTTCTCAGCCCAAGCAGGAGTCTGTAACAGTTAAGCAACAACTCCCATTGCCCCCACTGCCTGGTCTCTGGTAACATCTAATCTATGATCTACCTCTATGAATCTGTCTCTTCTAGATATTTACTATAAGTGAAATTATGCAGTATATGGCTTTTTGTGCCTGGCTTATTTCACTTAGCATGTTTTCGAGCTTCATCCATGTTGTTGCATGTATCAGAACTTTGTTCTTTTTTGTGATTGAATAGTATTCCATTTGTGTGTGTGTGCACACACACGCACACATATGTCACATTCTGTTATTCCATTCACTGATCAGTAGACACCACTTATGTACCTATTTCCACTTTGGGGTTTTTATAAATAATGATTCACTGAACATTGACACACAAGTATTTTCTTTGGTCTGTGTTTTGACTTATTTGGAGTATATACACGGAGGAGTAGATTGCTGGGTCATTTGGTAATTTTTAATTTAGTTTTTGAGCAACTACCAAGTTGTATTTCACGGTAACTGTACCATCTTACATTTCCATCAGCAGCGTCCGAGGGTTCCCATTTCTCCACATTCTTGCCAACACTTATTTTCCATTGATAAAATTGTAGTCTTTCTAGTAGGTGTGAATTGATAACTCGCTGTGATTTTCATTTTCATTTCCCTAGTGACTAATGACGTCAAACATCTTTTTATGAGATTGGCCGTTTGTATAACATCTTTGGAGAAGTGTTTGTTCAAGTTTTTGAATTGGGCTGGTTGCCTTTTTGCTGAATTGTAGGAATTATTTATATATTCTGGAAATTAATTATACTCTTATCATATACAAAATTTGCAAATTTTCTCTCCCATTCTGAAGTTGGGTTTTCACTTTCTTGATAGTGCCCTTTGATGCACAAAAGTTTTTAATTATGATGCAGTCTGATTTACTTTTTCCTTTTGTTTCTTATGCTTTTGATGTCCTATCTAAGAAGTCACTGCTAAACCAAATTTCATGAAGATTTGTGGTTTTAGCTATCATATGTAGCTATCAATCCATTTTGAGTTAACCTTTTTATATGATATGAAGAGAGGGTTCGACTTTATTCTTTCACATGTGGCGATTCAGTTGTACTGACACTGTTATTAAAGACAGTTCTTCCCCTAGTGAATGGACATGGCACCCCTTTCAAAAGTTAAATGGTCATAGACATATAGGTTTATTTCTGGAGTCTCAGTTCTATTTTAATGCTGTATATGTCTACGCTCATGTCAATAACAAACTGCTTTGGTTCCTTTAGCTTTCTAGTAAGTTTTGAAATTAGGAAATTAGAGTCCTCTGACTTTGTTCTTTTTCAGGATGGTTTTGGCTGTCTGGGACCTTTTGTACTTACACATGAATTTAAGGCATCAGCTTTTCCATTTCTTCAAAAACACTCTTGGAATTTTGATAAATTACCATCTTCACAATATTATGTCTTCCTACCCATGAACATAGGATAGCTTTCCATTCTTTTAAGATTCCTTTATTTTGGAAATGCTTTGTAGTTTTCAGTGTATTTATGTTTCATCTTTTTGTTTAAATGCATTTCTAAGTATTTTATTCTTCAGATGCTGTTGTAGATGGAACTACTTTTCTTTAGGATTGTTATTGCAGGTGTATAGATGGACAACAATTTTTTGCTGAGTTTCTGCTTAGCAACTTAGCTGATTCTGTTTAGATATAATAGTTCTTTGTGGTCTTTGGGGTTTTCTATATATTAGGATCATGTCATTTGCAAACAGACAGTTTTACTTCTTCCTTTCCAATGCAGATGACTTATTTTTTGTTTTTCTTGCCTAATTGTTCTGGCTAGAACTTCTAGTCCATTGTTGACAAGCCATGGTAAAAGTGATATTCTGGTCTTATTCCTGATCCTAGGGGGAGAGCTTTCAGCCTTTCTCTATTAAGTGTAGTGTTAACTGTGGATTTTCATAAATGGCCTTGATCATGGTGAGGAAGTTTCCTTCTATTTCAGTTTTCTGAGTGTTGTATTAATCAATTAATTAACTATCAGGAAGACTGTTAGATCTTGTCAAATGTCTTTTCTGGTTGATTGAGATGATCATATCCCCACTCCCATATTCTCTCAATGTGGTAGGTTACATTGATTTTCTGATATTTAACTGCCCTTGCATTTCTGGGCTAAATCCTACCTAGTCATGGTGTTTAATTGTTTTAGTATGTCTTGGATTTTGTTTCCTAATATCATTGAGTATTTTTGCATCATATTCATAAAAGGCATCGATGAGTAATTTTTGTGGGTGTGTATGCCTCTGAAGTATTTATATGGCTTTAGTATCCAAGTTAGGCTGGCCTCAGAGAATAAGTTAGTTTGAATTTGAGAAGAATTGATGTTAATTCTTTAAATGTTTAGTAGAACTCAACAGTGAAGCTGTATTTTTCTTTGTTAGGAAGTATTTTATTATTATTATTATTATTATTTTTTACTATTTCAGTCTCTGAAATTGTTATAGGTCTGTTGAGATTTTCTATTTCTTCTTGAATCAGTTAAGTGTTTTTTGTTTTTTTTTAATTTTTAATGTTTATTTTGAGAGACAGAGACCGAGAGACCAAGAGATGGGACACAAGCAGGGGAAGGGCAGAGAAAGAGGGAGACCAAGAATTGGAAGCAGGCTCCAGGCTCTGAGCTGTCAGCACAGAGCCTGATGCGGGGCTCAAACCCATGAACCTGAGAGATCATGACCTGAGCCAGTCAGACATTTAACCAACTAAGCCACCCAGGTGCCATAGATAAGTTGTGTTTCTAGGAATTTGTGAATTTTATCACACTTTCAGAATGTGTTGAAGTTCAGTTGTTCATGGTATTCTCTTATTTCTCTTTATTTCAGTAAAAACAATTTACCCTTTCTTACATTTCTGATGTTAGTCATTTAATCTCTTTCTTTGTTTTTCCGTTGTCCGTCTAGCTAGAAGTTTAATTTTGTTAACATTTTGAAAGAACCAACTCACAATTTCATTGATTCTCTGTATTTTTCTATTCTCTATTTTATTTATACCACTCTGATAGGTATTATTATTATTATTATTATTTATTATTTACTTCTCCTAGCTTGGGTTTACTTTGCTCTTCTTTTTCCTTAAGGTGTAAAGTTAGGTCACTGATTTAAGATCCGTCTTTTTTTTTAATGTGAGTATTTACAGCTATAAATTTCCCCCTGAGTACTGCCGTTACTGCATCTCATAAGTTTTAGTAATTTATTTTAGTTTTCAGTTGTCTTTAATTATTTTCTAATTGCTTTTGTGATTTCTTTTTTGACCCATTGTTTTTTTTAAGGCTGTATTGTTTAATTTCTACATATATATTGGTGAATTTTCCAGTTTTTTTAAAACACAATAACAAGATATTTTGTATGATTTCAGCCTTTTAAAATAAATTGAAGCTTGTTTTCTGGTCCAATATATGGTCTGTCTTGGAACTGTTTCATGAACACTTGAGAAAAGTGAATGTTCTGTTTTTGTTTAGTGGAGTGTTCTCTATATATCTGTCAAATCTAGTTGGTTTATACTAGTGTTCAAATTCTCTATTTTATTTTTAAACGGGGTTCCCACCCAGTGCAGAGATCAACTGAGGGCTTGAACTCAACCTTAAGATCAAGACCTGAGCTGATAACAATTAGATGCTTAACCATCTGAACCACCCAGCTGCCCCTAAATTCTTTCTTTTGATCTTCTCTCTGGATATTCTATCTCGTACTAAAGGTGGTTTATTGAAGTCTCCAACTACTATTATATAACTGTTTCTTTCTCCATTCAGTTCTGCCAGCATTTGTGTCATCTATTTTGGGGGCTCTGTTCTTTTGTGCATATGTTTATAATTTTTATATCTTCTTCATGAGTCAACATGTTTATTAACATACAATGTCCTTTTTTGTCTCTTGTAACAATTTTTTATTTGAAGTCTGTTTTGTCCAATATTAGGATAGCTACCCAGCTCTCTTTTGGTTAATGACTGCATGGATTATCTTTTCTCCCCTTTGACTCTTGATCTATTTGTGTCTCTGCATTTAAAGTGAATCTATTGTATATAGCATATAGTTGGATCATTACAAAAAAATTCTGAAATCTCTGCCTTTTCATTGGAGAATTTATTCTATTTATATTTAAAGTAATTACTGATAAAAAAGGACTTCATTTACTTTATGCTATGTTTTCTTTGTCCCTTATGCCCTGGCATTACAGTCTTCTTTTGTGTGCGTTTGATATTTTTGTAGTGAACCATTTTGATTCCCTTCTCATTTCCTTTGATATATTTTTAATATATTTTCTTTAGGGCTACTGTGGAGGTTATATCTAACATCCCAAATTTATAATGACCTAGCTAAAATCTATACTAACCTATCTTCAATAGCATACAAAAACTCTGCTTCTATATAGCTTTGTTTTCCACCCCCCCCATGTTGTTACAAATTATATCCTTATGCATGTGGGCCCAATACTATAGATTTATGATTACTTTGTATACCTTTTTTTCTTTTAACTCCTGTAGGAAATAACAAATAGGAACCAAAACACAACAATACTGGATTTTATATTTTCCCATGTATTTACTTTGCCAGAGTTATCTATTTCTCATATGTCTTAAAGTTACTGTCTAGTGTCCTATATTTTAACCTAAAGGACTCCCTTCAGTATTTCTTATATGGCAGGACTAGTGGTAATGAGCTCTCTGAGTTTTTGTTTAGCTGCTAATGTCTTAATTTATTCCTCATTTCTGAAGGACAGTTTTGCTAAATATAGAATTCTTGATTGACATTTTCTTTTAGCACTTTGAATGTCATTTTGCTGTCTTCTGGCCTTCATAGTTTGTGATGAGAAATCAACTGTTAATCTTATTAAGGATCCTTATATGTAATGAGTTGCTTCTCTCACTGCTTTTAAGATTCTCTCTTTGTCTTTTGATAGTTTATAATGTGTCTCAGTGTGAATAGTTTTGAGTTTATCTTATTTAGAATTTGTTGAGCTTCATGGATTCATAGATTCATGTCTTCAAATTTGGGAAGTTTTGAGCCAGTATTTCTTCAAATATTCTTTCTGTCCCCCTTTTTTCCCCTCTCTCATCTCCTTTTGGACAATATGGTATTCCACAAGTTTCTTAGGCTCTGTTCACTTTTTTTTTTTTTTCTCTTGAACTGAGTAATTTCAGTTGTCCTATATTCAAGTTTATTAATTATTTCTTCTTCTGGCCTAAAGTATTTGTTGAACCCCTTAAGTGAATTTTTCATTTTAGCTGTTATAATTTTCAGCATGAGAATTTTTTGGTACATTTTTATTATTTCTGTATCTTTATTGATACTTTCATTTTGCTTATACATTACTTTCTGATTTCCTTTAGTTCTTTGGCATTGTTTTCTTTAAACTGCTTGTGTATATTTAAGACCGTTGTTTTAATGTCTTTACCTATCAATTCTAATGCTTGGACTTCCTCCGAGATGGTTTCTGTTAATTATGTTAATTTCACTGCATATATGACTGCTTTTACATGTTCTAATTTACTAAAAAAAAATCTTCCCAGCTTTTGTTTCCAGGCCTTAGGTAGTCTGTTGTAGTTTTGACTGTTGCTTTTGTCCCAAGCATCTGAGTATTGTTAGTTTAGTTTGCAGTCTTTCTGAGCAATGATAACTACTCTTCTTTTCTGAATTCCTAGTTAGGTGAAACAGATGAGTACCTTTTGTCATTCCTTCAGATCACTCTTGGTTAAAACAGACATACACAATCATTTGTGAATAAGCTGTACTCTGCTCCTACCCACATCAGAGCCCGGGGTCTTACCATCAGAATTAGGACTACTGCTGCCTTAATATTACCACTGTTCTGGGGAGAGGATGGGCTTGGGTAAGTAAAAATGCCACAAAGTTCTTCTCATATCTTGAAGTTGGCTTGCTTGCTGTAAACTTTGTTTTTCAGAGCTCTGAGAGAGTGGATTCTGACAGTTTTTGTTTGCTTCTTAATATTTCTATGGAGCAGTGAGAGGCTAGAACTGTTCATTGGCATTTAGCTGATAACACTTCCATTCTAAAATTAACCCATTAATCCTTTTGGAAAGTTTTGTGAGAATCCTACAATTTCATAACTGGGGAAAGCTTTTGAGATCATGTAGCCTGGTAGTTTATAACCCATCTCCCCAGAGCAGCAGGGGTGTCATGGAATTCCCTAAGGGCCACTTCAGAATGCTTGAGTCTCTTTACCAACCCTCTTCCCCACCTTAACTTGAAATAATTGATCTTGTCATCCTTACTTTTATATTTTTTTAATGGTAAACTTTGATTTTAATCGAGTTTTTGGCTTAAAAATTTTTTAGAAACCACTGATTCATATAAAGAGCTTAGTTCAGAACTAGGCAAGGGAGGTTCAGGTTCCTTATTCAAAGTCATTTGATTTCCTAGCTCCTCAGGTAGCTGGACCAAGACATGTAGGCATGCTTGGAAGGATAATTGGTGCCATTGTTCAGCATTTAACTAGAGCAAAGGCACTGTGCTATGTAGAAGAAGGTAAAGGAAGGGGATTATTGTGGCACTTCTCAATCCTTTTCTATCATCCTCAACAACCCAGATCTGGTAAAAATTTGTACCCTTTCCCAGCACAACTAGCCTCTGAGTTTGCCCAGATTGTATCATCTTGGAGGCAGTTTGTCAACTATTTACTCTTACTGGAGAATGTCACTTAGAGCATTCACTGCTCCTTCTACCATAATCTGAGGGGCTAACAAAGTATTTTTTCTGACCACATATAATTCTGTTCCCTAGAGGAGAGCTAGAAACTAAAATCTTCTCCATTTTGTTACATTTTCAGTTCCACTTACATATGGACACTAGCTCTGAATACATGAGAATATTGTTTGGTAATAGTGAACTTTTTTCTGTTACTGCTTTTTAGCAACAAAGGGTAGGTTAAGTGGTTATTGAATAAGGCACTGATAGTCAGGAAAGACGTGGGACACTAGACATGATATCAAGCTAGACCTAAGGAGAGTTTGGGAAAGTTTCTGTTGAGAAGAAATAGCCATCTCCATTGGGTGGATTTCACTGCAGTTATTAAAGAGAGTGAGATGTTCTGAGGCAATTAACCTCTCACAGTCTCTGAGAGTCCAAAGACTCCATCTTTTAGAGTAATTAAATAATTTCTCATTTTACATATCTTCTATGGATGTGATAAATTTTATTTTTGGGGGATAACTTAAATATTTAATATTTATAAGTATATAACATTTATACATACACACATATATAAATATAATTGTATGTATACGTATTTTTAATTGATAGTATATAAGTATGAAAAACATGATAATAGCACTCAGAAGTTTGTAGGAGCAGCGGTTTTCAATCCATGTAATATTATATCTAAATTGAAAGCAATCAGCTTGGAGGTTTTCTTGCTGACTGGTATATTGACATGATTGTGATACCTCCAGCTGGCTTTTTCACACTGAATGACAATTACACACATGCCCCATGATAGTTGATGCTCACAGAGCATAAAGAGAAAGGAAAACAGTGATCTTAGGTCCATGAGGGAAGGCTATAACCACGGACAAAGTAAGCAAACAGAAACCTAGCTAATTGAAAGGGAGGATAGTTAAAATTTAGCAATGTTGAATTGGGAATAGCATCAATGTCAAAGGGAACTTGGATTTCACTGGGTGATTGAAAACTAACATGGCAAATTGTTTCTTTCTCCAAAATGTATGGCACCAAAATAAGCCAAGGACTTCCCTCCCACCCCCTCTCCCCCCACCCCGTGTCATAAAAAGGGAGCTGTTGAATATACATGTCTGGAATGAGTTTGGATAAAAAATATTTTCTAAAAATATTTCACCTTTTTGCATGTTTTAACTGACTTTTGGTTATGTGGCTTCGCATTCATATGAACATTAGTGACTCCTGTTTGAAAGTATAAGTATCTGAGTCTCTCCCATCATATAACTCCATCCCTGATTCAGAGTAATAATACTTATGATTTTTAAGCTAAGGAATAATATGTACATATGAAATTAGTCATAAACAATGAACAGTGATATAATAAGGCAAAAAAAATGATAATAATTCTCCTTTGCATGCTTCCCAGAGGTACCTGAGTTACAGTGGAAAGATCTTTGTGGAAATTCAGAAAGTTTGGATTCAGGTCTCCACTCTGTCACGTGCATGTTATTTGTCAAGTCACTTTTGTTTTCTTTGTCTTTCTCCCCTCTCACATTTGCACTATGGAGGCAGGAATTTTGATTTCTAATCCCTGAGTTATTTCAAAATAGTATGTAGGAAACCATGTGGAAAAAAAAAGTGATCTGCAAATGATGTGGATGGTGATGCTCCCAACTAGAAATTAATCTTTTCAAAAATTATAATTCTTACATGGTATTTACATACTTTAAAGACAAAGCATAACCAATAACCAGTGATCTTTTCATGAAATAAGAAACATTTCATTACTATTTTTACCTGAATTGAAGATGAAGAATAATGGAAAAAGAGGTAAGTGGAAGCAAGAATTAACTAACTGCTCTCAACTAACAGAGCTTATGTGTTGCTTCACAACTCTGAGGCTTTATTTATTTATATTGTTCAAAAGTAAATACTCTATTTTCTAAGTTTCTTTAAAATGTTAGGATTTGGTGAGTTTTATCTTCATTTATCTCACACACACACACACACACACACACACACACACACACACACCCCTCTCTACCACATTTTCTTTCTCCTTTAACAAGGTCTTCATAACTCAGCTCAGATGTCACATCTTCCAAGAGTTCTTCTCTAATTTCACCTCCCAACCTTAGTCTGGCTTAACTAAGTCATCTCTGTGTTATCTTAATACCTTGTGCCTAGCTATATTATTGGATTCAGCTCTTTGCTTAAAAAGAGTGTATGTGTCTTTTACTCCAGCTACAATCTAAGATCCTGAATAGATAGGGGTCATGTGCTATTCATCTGGGGGACTGGCATTTAGTAGATTCTTAATAAATGTTTCTTTACTGAATGAATAAATGGATAATACATGAGAAGCTCTTTGAAAAGAAAAGACATTGTGCAAAATGATATTTTTTCAAATATAACTAAGGAGGAAGAAGTATTTGTCTAGTGCAACAGTACTATATTTAGAAGCAAGAAATCAGTTATTGGGCCATGT
Organism: Hyaena hyaena; assembly: GCF_003009895.1. Lineage (NCBI taxonomy): Eukaryota > Metazoa > Chordata > Mammalia > Carnivora > Hyaenidae > Hyaena > Hyaena hyaena. The sequence goes on from NW_024080805.1 coordinate 2,699,721, forward strand.
CTACTAATTTGATGAGTAACTCCAGGAAAGTCACTTGAGCTCTCTGCATTTAACTTTCCATTCAAAAATGGGGCAATCTTCATTTCTCATTGCCTGCCTTATTAAGAATGTCACAGAGGCCAAAACTGGAGCAATTACGTGATATCTGCTGATTTTTAAAAATAAAGTTATGCATTTCAGGGGATGCGTTAATACCTGTTCATATTCAAATATATATCTCACTTTATACTAAAAATTTCCTGAACAGTTTTCTGTAAGCAATTCAAAATTAAAATAACACTTTTCAGTAGACTGAAGATTTATATTTAATTATTGTTTTATTTATTTCTGAGAGAGAGACAGAGAGACAGAGACAGCATGAGCAGGGCAGGGTCAGAGAGAGAGGGAGACACAGAATCTGAAACAGGCTCCAGGTTCTGAGCTAGCTGTCAGCACAGAGCCTGACGTGTGGCTCAAACCCACGAACTGTGAGATCATGACCTAAGCCGAAGTCTGATCCTTAACTGACTGAGCCACCCAGGCACCCCATGAAGATTTGTATTTAAAACATAGTTTTGGTCTAACACCAGTTTTGTAGTATACCAAAGCCTTTTGAAAGGGAACAATTATTTATGATTTATTTTATAATTTTCTTGTAATACGAATCTCTCCAAGTGGCATCCTCCTATATCCCACCATGTCTCTTCTGTTCCGCAAGCCATTGGTGACCCACAGTGGAGAAGAACTGTCCCTCACTGAACTGCCTATATTGCCTTTGGGAGGCTGAATTTTTGTTTAGGAGCACAAACTCTGTCCTGCAAATGATAACTTTCAAAATTGTGCACAGATATCTGTGTCCTTGAGAAATAAGCAAAGAAGAGGATTCTTTCTGGAACTTTGGGAAATCTTGATCCGAAACTGAAATAAAAATACAGCTCTTAATAACTCCCTAGAGGATTAGGGATTTTTTTTTCTTTTTAAAACAAAATATTTCTGTTTTTCTGTTTAGAAATTGACTTAAGAGTAATAAATCCAGAGTTTATTTCTCAGGTTATTATGATATCACTTATCTCCATTTTATCAGGACACTCCTTGTTCTCACCTGAGCAAGAACATAATTTAGGCTTTGCTTAGTCTCCAATTAAGAGTATAAACTACACAGGGTTTAGATTTTCCTTGTTAAGAAATTGATATGGGGCTTCTTAAGTGTTCCACTATGCTCCTGTATGGAATTCTGTCTCATGGGAGTAAAACATCTCTGTCTTGATTGCTTTTTTTTTAATCAACTGGATTAAAGTATACAGTATGTACAATATACTGTACCCATGTAAATCCATGTAGCCACTCAAAGTGCAGGGCATTTCCATCTACCTCCAAAAGATCCCTCATGTCTCTTTGCATTCACTTCCCATTCCATCTCAGCCCTAGGCAACCACGGATTTGCTTTCTGTCAGCGTAGATTAGCGTGCATGACTGTCTTATTGAGCCCACCTTCTTAGAGTTGAGTTCCTTTCTAGGGAGACAAACTATATATATGGCTGGATTGAAGGAGAAGGCAGGTCTGAGGCATTTATTTTATCTTCAGATGTGATAAGCACTAAATTTTTGTGGAAGCAAGGATTATCCGAAGTCATAGGCTAGGTAGTTAGTTTCCTTTGGAACATGGGTAACAAAGAACTACAAAATAGGAATGAAATCTGCATCTGGGTTATTAAAACCAGAAACATCCAAAAGGAAGTTCAGGATATGCAGCCGCTGTGATGAAGAAACTTTTTCATTCCTCACATGAACTTGATCTTAGGTGTTTAGCCATCACTAAACTACTAGGGGGGGTCTAATATTTATTTTTTCCATTTTCACCTTTCAGAAGTGAATGAGTTGTTTTCCTTTCATCATGTAAAGTTTTGAGATAAAAACTCTTGTTTTTAGGATTTCAGGAATTTGTTCCATTCAAATTTTGAAAGTGGTCAATGGACAGGGCCGAGACTACTTCTCTTCATTTGGCTTTAGCACAATAGTTCTGACTACTAGATATTTGACATTATACGGCTAAGAGTCAAGAGCTGTTTGGTGAAATGTTTGCAAAAGGATTGGCATGAAATCATCCGACTAGTGTTTTATGCTTGTGCCACAGTCCAGATATAAACATTCCATTTATTTCTCTACATTTGTTTGTGTCCTGGATAGCCAACTGACAACTATTGTTTTTGTTTTTTTTGTTTTTTGTTTTGGTTTTCCAGTTAAATAGCAATTGTTTTGGATGAAGGAACAGCACTGTTTAAACTCTTTCACTCTGAAGTGTCTCCTGGGTAAGAAGGAAAATAGATTTCCAGTCTTAAGAATCAAATGGCCCTATTCAATGTCAATCCTATGACTTTGCCTCCCACCTGTTATAATTTTGTTAAATTGGGCTCTAACCTGTTTCAAAGCAAAGTTGAGAAGCTCCTGTATCAGGACTGCTCCAGACACAGGCACATTTCTCACTTATAGAAGTACCTTTTTTCTTCATAATGTTTAGGGGAATAAGTGACTCTTAACCTTTTGATGCCTATGTTGCCTTTATTATTTTTAAGAAGGTTTAATTAACCGATTCCATTTAAATTTAACTTATTGTTTAGAAATTTCTGGGGACGTAATTTATTTAAAGCAGTCAGTCAGATTTATCCCTTTCTCCTCCCTTTTATTCTTTTATAGGCAAGAACCAGAGTATATGCAGATTATTGAGAGAGGAAAAATAATATCTGAAAAGGTGGCTTTCTTAAAAGGCGCCAGTAGTATTAGTGTCATGTCTGAAGCACCCATTTGTGTCAACTGTACAGACCTTTCAATGGAAAATTGTGCTGTGCTACCTTTTAAAGTATGAAATGCTAATTTGGGATTTACAGTTTTTGAACTGGAGGGCTGCATTTTGCATGGGATTTTGTTTAATTTCCCAGTGAAGAAAGGCATTTGAAACACAACTGCCTACAGCCAACTGTCAACAAAAATCAACTGTAATAGCACAGAGCCTGTCACTGATGTATGTGGTGATGTGGTAATCTTCTCAATTTAGCTGGATATTTCTTCTCAGTACAAAATAGCTGAAAGTCTTGCTAGGCATTTATGAATATCGGGAGGTATTATTAGGCTGATAATGGGGCCAGATTAAGGAAGTGTACACTGGTTCAAAATGTCAGTTAAAGAAACATGAAATGGGACCATGCGTGGCCCTCGGTATAAGGGACTCTTCGTATTTCGGGTCTGCTGAAGATTTGGGCGATAACATGCTGAGTTCCATCTGCTGTGAGAGTGGCTTTCTGGGGAAAAAAATAAAGTTGTTATGCTATTTTTTCCCCCAGAAATCTGTTTTTGTTTATCAAGAGGGTGAAATAAAAAATCTCCAAAAATGGAAATCAGGAGGGCAGACTAGGGAAATCTCTTGAGGTGAGACTGGTCAATATTACTCTCCTCATGGCATGGAGAGCCAGTGGTTGACAGCTGGCATCTTTTCCCCTAGAGTCACTGCTGTCTAAGAGCTGGGAGAAGAAAATTCTTCTGGAGACTCTGGATTTTAGTAGTGGGACACCCTTTGGATTCTAAATAACAACTGGCAAATGCAAGGCGAAAATAAAGCTGCAGATAACCTATTCTTTGGCAAGGCACAAAATTGGCACTTACTATTAGCTGCCATCAAAACATAGCATTCGTGAAGCGTCTCATATCAAAAGGATATTTAGAATCAAATGGCACTTTATGTTACCAGTTGCTTCTTTTTTTTTTTTTTTTATGTGAACCATATTCACATCTGGCCCCACCATTTTTTAGCTGTGTGGAGCTCAGCTGTATATGTTTAAGTTTCTTCATCTCAACATTGGATTAATAATCATGCCTACCTCACAGAGGTTTTGTGAGAAATTATTTAATAGATATCAAGAGCTTAGAACATGCTTGACCTATAATTATTATATGATCAGTTATCATCATCACCATAGTTATCATCAGTACAAACAATATATTTACTGTTATCAAGTACTCATGGCAAAAAGAGGAATATAATAGCACATATGCTACATAAGTTGTTGTGAAAAGTGTATCCATTTTTTTCTTAATCATTATATTGTTATATGTAGATGGAAGACAGGAATGAATGGTATATTCTTAGCTACAGAGAATATGTTCTAAGATCCTTAAAATAGCACCATGGCTAATAGGAATTTGACAGTGCCCTAGCCTATTTGTGCACTGCCTTCCCTGTACCCCTTTCTCTGTAGCTCTACCCTTCTGCCATCCCTGCTTCCCACGCGACCTTGATCTCTTTCCTTCCCTCCTTGCTTTGGCCAATAGTGATAAGTCAAGGATGGACCTCTGATGGAGGAGTGTGGCTTGAGATAGGCACACTCCTAAGAACAGCTAGGTTAAGCCAGTCTAATTCCTTTCTCTGCAATTCCATGATGGAGTACAGATGTGCAGTTGTCAGTTTTTAGTAGGTACCCAAATTGAAAGAGACAGAGAGGAAGGCAGAGTTAGATGTGGCTTTGGAAGTTATATACAAAATCAAGCTTGGGTAAGACAATGGAGCAAAGAGGTAGGCAACACCGCGAGACAGAATCTCTGAGGCTGCCTATTTCCTCTGTTTCTTCTGCTTTTATACTCTGTCTCTCAGGGGTGCCTGGGTGACAGAGTCGATTAAGCATCCAGCTTCAGCTCAGGTTATGATCTCACAATTTGTGTGTTTGAGCCTTCCATCAGGTTCTGTGCTAACATCTTAGAGCCTGGTACCTGCTTCTGATTTTGTGTCTTCCTCTCTTTCTGCCCCTCTCCTGTTTTCTCTCTCTCCTCCCTCCCTTCCTCCCTCCCCCTGCCTCTCTTTCAAAGATACATAAACCTGGCTCTGCAATTTTTCCAGATCTCATGAGACCTCTTTATGTCCCTACAACAAACTTCCTGTCCTCTTGATTTCGCACTCACTTGAGAATGTTTCTGTTTGCTGCGACCAGTTAGGGCACAGAGAGTTGAAGCTTCCATGTGTTAGTAAGAAGTAAAGTTTTCTGCTGATGAGTAAAAAAAAAAAAAAAAAATCCCTGCATATAATGGAATTAAAATAACACTGACAAAGCATTCAGGGAAATTTCCATTATCCATATTCAAAGTCTTAGGAATGAAGGATTGGCAGAAATAGGGAATGCTTAATTATCTCTAGGTTCTAGTGGAGTGACAAGGCCTTTGCAAATATGGTGATTACTTTATAATCATGGTCAGATAGATGATCAACAAGTAAATCTAAATAAACATGGTAACTAATTATAGACTGAGATGATCCACTGGAAGTTTGCTGAAGTGTGTTCTTTAGCACCAGGTGATTTTGCTGGGGCACCACTAGTGTTCTCTGAGTTAAAAAAAAAAAAAAAAAAAAAAAAAATGACTATGATCCATTCCCTTCCTTGGCATTGGCCAATGATGATGGACTGGGAATGATCTCTGATGGATGTGTAGCCCAAGACAAGCATAGGTATAGGCATAGATATATACTAGATCAACATATGCTTCAGATATATATGGACCACTCCCAACAAGATATAAAGATTTTCTGCCTTTTATTTTCAAAAATAACACCAAAAACCATCATCATATTTTTGAATTTTTTCTTCTCTGTTTGGAATGGATTTGGATAGTGGGTAATGGAACAACAATTTAAAGAGCCTACCTTTTATGAGGCAACGTATAAGATCCTTCCCAAAATTCTCTGATTTAATGAACAAAGCCACCCACTCTCACCTTGTAATCATTAGCATTTATAAATACAGTGGCTACCTGGGATTCAGGCTTCTGTCTAGATCTGGAAAGGATCATTTTTCTCTGGACTAAAGAGTTTTTAATCTGCTGCCTCTTCTAGCATAAAGTTCTAGCCTGAATACAGACTTTTAATGAGCAACCCATATGTAAATAATTAGTATAAGAGAGGAATTAACTATCATTATTCAATTGCGTTTTTTTTTTTTTCTTTTTAGAAATGATTTGTTACTCAGTTTTAAGCTTTCCAACTATTTTGATGGGGATCCAACTTGGAGAAAAGAAGTGGTTTTTTTGTTCTCATTATCATTTCCTGTTAAAACTGCATAGTTAATTTCCAGAGGTAGACATCACTTTGAGTTCTCATGAGAGGAAATAGAGAAATTGCTGTTCTGTGCCTTTAAGATCAAGAGAGGTCGAGAACATTGTAGAGGGAATATGCCATGCACAGGGTTGTATATAAAGCAATGGGACTTAATGAGCATGGAAAATTCTGTCACTAATAGATGAACAATCTCTTGACTCTTTCCCAGGATGCCAAACAAGTGGTCTCAGTGGGGACTTATTTTTCTTCTTTAGGGTTTTTATATATTTAAAAAAGGCAGATAGAAGCACACTGACAAGTAAGCCATTGGATGGAGTAGTGAGGCCAGGGCCACCATGGGCTACTTCTCGAGAAGGTGAGCATGACTGATTGGGGTGTTTTGCCAGTGGTACTAACTTGACATCTAAACAGGTCCTTTGGTGATGCTATTTCTAGTTCTTCTTTACTGTGCGCTTTTCATTCAAAGGCACTTATGCATGAGATAAAGATGCAGCCATCATCAACACCCGATTGTCCATCAGAAATGACATGTCATGAAATATTATTTCAGGCAAAGTGGTGATACTCATTCAGAATGCCGTTTTGCCCCAATGAGAAGATACATATCTATTTCTCTTCATAGAGTTAGGCTTAGACAAGTGTGGGACCAGTAGGCATTTTTTTTTTTCTCATGAGTTCAGTATTCTGATGTTCATCACACATTTATTCAAACATACCCATCCAGAGCCTACTTTGTGCAAGAAGCCCCTGGAGATGCAGCAGTAAAGAAGACAGGTCATGGCTCACATGAGATTATATTCTAGTAAGGAAGACAGATCGTCAAGAAAATATAAACAAGGTAATTATAGATTGTGATGGTTACCAGGAAAGAAAGTTTATCCAGTGGTGCTTAGGGCCATCCCCTCCTCATACCAGACCTCCAACATGCCTTCTTCGTCTTTGAAGTACACAACTGACTTTTCTGGTTTTACATACACAGCTATGTCCAATGCAGCTTCAAGCCATCCTCTCCTTTCCAAATTCTTATCCCTAAACCTCTCCTATATAAACGTTTTAGAACTGCCAGCGGGCCCAGTACTAAGACATTTTCTTGGGAAAAAAGGCATGAATTGTGTGTTAACAAGGTCTAGAAGTCCAACAGGACAAGTAGCTGTGTGGTAGTTCTTGGCATAGATCTGTCTTCCCTGTTAGAATCCCTGAAAGTAGACACTAATCTGTTTTTCTGTCTCCTGTGTTACATGCACATAGTAGGAACTCCGTATATTGCTCATTGAATTCAGTTGAATTAGCACAAACCACAGGCTCTTGCCAAAAGTGTCAGTGCATGCGTGGTTGAAGAAAATTAACTAACAATTAAGATTAAAATATCAGTATGCACATGGATTTTGGCTGAGCAGATACATTTCCTTATTGGTGAACATAAGGCTTTTCAGACCAATGAATCTGGCATCCCACAGTCCCTTGCCAACAAGGCATGGCAGGAATGGAAAGAGAGGAGTGTGGGGTGAATGCAGACTTTGGCAAATGGTTGCCACTTGCTTCTGTCTCTCTTGCCAGAGTCAGAAACTCTTGGTGGGTGCGGCAGGAGGTATGAGAGAGAACAACTGAGAGGTCCTAGGATGAGACCTACTTATGGAGGTGCCAAAGCTAGTTTTGTTTCCGTTTGAAGTTTGTGAAAAGGATGCATGCCTACCCCAGCTGAGTAATTTTGGGCTTCTTCTCTGGACACTCCCTTCAGGGACCTAGTTCAAATGTTTCCTTTTGCCGAGATCCATAGTGTGCCAGCCTTATACATAGAGGTGGGGTTACAGAAACTGACCATCAAGAGTCTTACCCTCAGTTGATCACTGTTCCCATTTGAGAGGTAGGAATTAACATGTAACCAGTAAAGAGAAGCCAGCTGTATCATTCTACCTGCCCTGAGAGTTCGCCTTTGTGTGTACATGTATGTGTGCACACCACAGATGTGCACACACAGGCACCTACACATATACGTTTAGTATTTTCCCATATAGGATGAATCAGAGTAATTGCTCCAAACCCTACATTTTGGTAGTGGATCTTGAGGCTGGTTCCAGGCTTTCAGAGCTATGACAAGGAGCAAGTTACAGGGCAAGGACCAGGAAAAGCAACTGATATGGAAGAAGGATGTGGTTATATTAGCTGGCCTAGGTTGTATGGAACTAAGTCCTCCATGATATAAATTGTATAAAAGGAACAGCAGGAGGACACGATTCATTCAATCCTTGCGTTGTTCTTAAGAAATGATTGGTGGATATCTTTTATGTTCTAGAGACTAGGGATGGTGCAGAAGGGAAGAAAACAAAAGATATAATCTACAGGGGGAGCATACATTAAGCAAATAGTTCCACAAAAATAAAATTTGCAACGATGATAAGGGCTAAGCTACTAGAAGTTATAATAGGGGCATTTAACCCATCAGGGAAGACTTTTTTTTTTTTTTTTTTAAGAAATTACCTGGTTTTGCTAATAAAATACTTTTTTGCCAGTCTGGGGTGGGGAGAATGGGTCTGCCCTTTACTTTGTGTTTCCCAAGGTCAATCTTTGTATCAGTACATGAAGGCATGCACACGACTTAGACTGATTCTATCTTTTTATCTCTTTACTTTTCATTTTATTTATGCATTTGCTTATTTAAAGAAAATTACAACTATTGTTTAAGTTTGTTTATTTTGTGGAGGAGGGGCAGAGAAACAGGGAGAGAATCCCAAGCATTCAGAGCCCAATGCAGGGTTCAATCTCACAAACTGAGATCATGACCTGAGCTGAAACCAAGAGTTGTGCCCCACAACTATTTTTCACGTTGCTGCGTTTTACTTATCGTCTTTAGGACACTATAGGAATTGCATGGAAAGTGCAAATTCTTCAGTAACTCACCAGACTTAGGAGAATGTTTCCAGTGAACCGGAAAACAGAACTGAGTGCTACATCATAAAACTTAGTTTTTATGTTGAATGGTCCTATTTTGAATTATGTTACATTAAGGTAGAATATATTGGTGGTAGTGCAGTGTGTGGAAAGAGCAGGGATTTGGGGTCTGAGAGCTTGTCCACGGAGGCCTTGATAATTTATGTATCTTCACTGAGCCTCAGTGACGCTGTCTGCAAGATGGAGATTCTAATAGCTGCCTCAGAGGCTTTTTTTTTTTTTTTTTTTTTGGTGAAGAAATGTTTGAAGGCTCTAGGACAGTGATGGTCTTGCATTAGTAGGAGCGTGGTAAATATTCGTTTCCTTTCTTACATTCAGATTCTTGGGCCTCTTTATCATAAGTCTACATGGAGATACCCTGCTGACTTCAAAAAAGGTTTCTTTTACCATAGAAAGAGGTATCAAGGGGAAAATTCTCACCTTGACCTAGGAAAGATGATATGTCCATACCCCAGCATATAACAAGATTCCCCCATAGAAACAGGGGATAGAAGATGAATGTACATTAAAGTGATTCAAAACATGAGCAGACTCTGCAAGTGTTATGCACAGATGAGTTAATTGTTTTGCCTTAAATATATTTCCTGAAGAACAGAAGCCCGATCACAGCACACATCGTTATGTATTTTAGACAAACAGCACTTTGAATCAAATTATAGTACATGCATAAAATATTAAAATAAGACATTTATAACAAATCTTTCTAACTTAGTGCTCAGCTCTAAAATAGATTTATATGCGGATAAGCAATAGGTGCGATAAATGTGGTACAGATACCACAATTTAAATTGCAAATCCATGGGGCATCATGGGTAGAAGGAATGCAGACTTGAAGTACTGAGGGAAAAGATCCAGCTATGCAATATTTTTAGGTCTTCTGCCTGATTTTGTTTTGCAGTGTCTGTATCTGGACTCCACATTTGATAAATTATAATATCTCCTCTCTCATATAGTTTCTTTACACACTCAATTTAAATGATCTAATTAAAACCTTCATTTATTGTTCCTTTTGTTTGTCGTTGAGCTGTTGCCACTATACAGCTCCCCAGAGTCTTTAAGTTATTTTCGTTAGTTGGGGGATTTTAGAAGAATGTTATTGTTTCTCAGTTACCAAACCAGGCAGGGGAATGGGGAATGCTATCTTTGCACAGTGCCGGTGTGCTGCTCGCTTCACCAGATCACCTTGCACTCTTTTCCTCCCTCATGGTTTGTTGGACAGTGTGTGGTGAACGTGTCGACAGCTTGTCTCTAGGAATGATCCCTGCCCGAGAATATTCAACTTGTTTCATGTATTTTGAAGGACTTTAGTGCGGTCAAGGTGAATGGATATAGAGCTGACTGTTTGTAGGCTAGCTGGCCTACTGGAGGACTCCACTGCCCCCATAGCAGAAGCCCTTGGAAGAACCCTAAGGGGCAAAGTGGTGCTGTGGGACTCTCCTGGTATCCAGTCCATGTTGGAGAAGTAGACTATTTGTTCCTAGCATCACCGGTTGTAGATGCACCATACCGACTTGCCCCGCAATCATTCCCGGGGTGGAGGTCTGTGAATGGAGGGGAGGAAGGGCAATCGCAAAGAGTTAATGACAGTATTTCTGAGTGCTGATAACTAAAGAGATCTTTTAGCCAAAATTTTACATGCATCTACAGAATCGAAACATCTCTCAGCAAGGGGTAGAGCTGTTTTACTTAGCAACCTTTCTTCGCCTGAACTGTATGGTAGAAACTTCTCTTCCCATTGAGTATCTGCAACTTTAGCTTTCCTTCACAGAGAAAATCTGTGTGGCCATAGTTCCCTCCTCTCCCTTTCCCTTTCCTTTCCTTCCCACCTTTCTTTTCGCATTGTATTGTTTAAGTTTTTAATGCTTAGATTCCTGCTGCAATGAACTCACCTACCTTTTTCCCACTCTGCTTAGCATGATTGTTTCTATACTTTTTTGGAAGTTGCTGCTTTAAAAATGATACAGAAATAAATGTCTTCATATCCAAGACTTCAAGTGACAGATTTGAATCATACTTCCTACGTCAGCCAACCACACCAGAAGAGATGAAAATGGCTGGCTATATTCTTGCTGTAAAGTTGTATCCACAAAATTATATCTGTCAGTGCTTACTTCCATGTAGATCAGTACAATTAGGACCTCTCTTGGGAAGATATTACATATATGTAATTACATACATGTATACAGATTGTTTCTGGAACTAAAGAACCAGTATGCGTTCCAATAGTCTGTTCCAATAAGAGCCAAGTGCAACCTTAAAACAGAGATGTGAAAAGTTAGATCTGTGCTATCCATTACAGTAGCCACTGGTTGCACGTGGCTACTAAGCACTTAAAATGCAGTTAATCTTAGTTGGCAAGAACTCTGAATATAAAATACATACCAAATGTTGAAAACCTAACACAAAGAAGTAAAAAGTATCTCAATTTTTATATTATCAAAATAATATTTCGAATATATTGGATTAAATAAAATATATTCAAATCATTTTCACATGTTTCTTTTTCTTTAAAATGTGGCTACTAGAAAATTTAAAACTATGTGTGGCTCATATTCTATATCTATTGGACAGTACTGAGCAAGATTGATGTAAGGTAATATTGTAACTAATTGGCTTAAAAGACTTTGGCATGAGGCAGCTCACTTTGTCCTCTGTAGCACGGCTGAAATTTATTGTAAGTGGAGTCCTGTTGTAAGTGTGCCAGGAGATCTTACTGGTGATAGTAACCCCATGGTGAGAACTGCAATCTTTTGAGTAATTGCTCTCTAAGATGTTTGTTTAATAGGTTTTCATTTTAGGGGCGCCTGAGTGGCTCAGTCATTTAAGTGTCTGACTCTTGATTTCAGCTCAAGTTGTGATCTCACGGTTCATGAGATCGAGCCCTGTGTCAGGCTCTGTGCTATCTGGATAGCTTGGGATTCCCTCTCCCCCTTTCTCTCTGCCCCTCCCTCTCTCTCCCTCTGTCTCTGCCTGCCTCACCCTCTCTCGCTCTCTCTCAAAATAAATCATGAAACATTTAAAATAATAGGTTTGGATTTTAATAGGGTTTTTCTAAAGCAAAGCTCATCAATTTTTGTCATTTGCTTTTCAATATGACCATTATTTATCTCTGTTGTGAAGAGTCTGTGGCCTTTTGTGAGATACATGTTTATGTTTATTTGTCATAATCGCTACTTTTTAGAAGGGCTCTCTGGTTTAAGTGAACGAGCTAGGAGTCTTAAGGTGGACTGCCTGGGCTCAGCACTAACATATATAGTGACTTTTGGCATATCCACCTCTCAAGGCTGAACTTTGCTCATCTGTGAAGTGGGACAATAACTCAGAGCTTGCAGGGGAGTAATGCACACTCTATGGAATGATTGCTGTCCTGGGCATATGGACTCAATGGAGGGAGTCTCCCGTCACATCCTTTTGTTTTATAAGTGCCTTGGGCACCAAGTTTCTGGGACACTGACTCTATATTGCTGACCACCAATTATTTTTCCCAAGGGAAGGCCGTTATTCTAAGCTCTGTGTACCTGTTTGATATACTCAAACAGATACTTAGGTATCTGTATATATGTGGATAAGCCCATGACACTGGTGAAGAGGATCGCACGTATATTCTCGGCTCTGTGTCTTTGCACTTGCCCTTCCCCCTGCACAGATGATCCTCCTTCCCCCAGTATTTCCATTTCCCATTGCCATGTCCAGATGAAATGTCACCTCTTTGACTAAGCTTTCTTGGACTACTTCAGAAAGGAGTAATTATCAACTTTATACATGGCATTGCCAATACAAGCCAGCTTAAACAAAGTAGCAAATGTTTATCTGGCATTTGGAATTCCAGTGCTCATGGTCATGTGGTTTCAAGCCTAGTTTTGGTTTCATGCACTGAACTGTAAGTGTTTTGAAGGCAGTGGCTATGCTTCATACCCACTTCACAACTTCCATGTATATTGATCAGAAAATACTTGCTGATTAGTTGACTGAATAGGGCCTGGCTAACAGCACACAGCACATTCTCTAATACAAGAATAAGTATTCATGATAAGAAGTGACTGAGCAAGAGAAGGAACATATACCATCTTTACAGATATCTGTGGTGAATAATTAATATACATGTCAAAATTTAAGATCATCATCATGTAAAATCTGTCTTCTTTAACTGCTGAGTCCTAGGAAATACCTGAGTTAGTAGGAAGATGACTTAAATAAGTTTCCGATTCTAGATCCTTCAGAGATACATAGATATGTGTAGTAGGTTCGTGTAGATAGATGTATTAAGATCGTTACGATGCTTAGTTTCTATTTGTAGTCTTTTCTCAATAAGGCAGTGGGACATTGGTGCTTTCATCTGAGCTTAGAGACGTTGAATATGACATTCATGTCATTAAAAATAGTTAGCTCTTCTTGGCAACATTCACAAAGAAGTCCCCTAATGCTTCCTTTAATTGGCAGGATACACACATGGTATCTATTTTGCAAATGTACTCTGCACAGAGCGGCTGGAGCTGTGTCTGTGTGTGTGTTCTCTGTAGGTGACACTACACCCTAATCAGACAATTCGTGCATTGTACGAGGACATACTGTATGCAGACAATGCCTCGCCTACCACTCTCCACCCCCCTTTTTTTAAACCTTGAAATATGGTTGATATGGTCCATTGCAAAATGAACCTATATTGGAAATGGCAAAATTGTAATGTAAAATATACCGGGGTCAGTGGGGTGTGCTGTTTTTTGCATATATTTTTTCTCCCCTGACCCATGCCATTCCCCTGCATATGGGGAAAAAAAGCTTCATCTCACACAGAAATGTGATGTCCTTTACTGCCAGAGGCTGTTGCTGTTTTAAATGAGGAAAAAGCACAATGCATGAAGAAGGAAAATTAAAGCATATTCATTTTGGAAATTAGATATGGTGTCAGGAGACTCTCAGAAAATAGCCCCGTTTGAATGGAGCCCCACACTACAAGACAGTTCACTGAACTTTTGACCACTATTTATGCTATGGAAGCTTTTGAAATAGGGAAGAGAGCAAAACATTTTATAGCTGCTTAATAGCTGAGTTCATTTTTCTTTCTTTCTTTTTCTCCCACCAGGCATTTATCTATCCCTTCGGTGTGTATAAGATACGCAAACACCATGTAGTTTATTGGCAGGCCTTTGTGTTCATGTTTCCAGGTTGGTTCCAAAACACAGCTACTGGATGAGAGACTGTCCTGGCCAAGCCAGTGACCTTCCTTCCCCTCCACAGCACAGTCTGCCTCCTGCCCTGGGACTCGTCTGGAATGGCCAGGGTCACGCAGGCCTTGGGAGTGGCGGTGACCTCATTAGAGGTCATTCTGCCGATACGGAGTGAATATACCTTTCCTGATTCCCAGGAATTCCTTATGCAAAATTGGACAGGGATGGGAGAGATGATGGAAAAGACATTTTGTCTAATTTCTCTGTTTCTGTTATTTGGAAGAACAGTTCTCAATTTGTGATCATCCTTGTTCTGCTTCAGTGCTGCCTTCCTGCAGAACACATCACACCAGCCAGGTTAAGTGGGTTTCAAGGGCCCTCCAGGAAGGACAGCCAAGATATTTGATACAGCACTGAATAAGGAAGCACCTGCAAAAATAAGGTAGGGGAAGGAGTTAATCAGGAGTGGAGGGTGGGGTCAATTAGAAGTGGAAAAAGAAACCTAATACGTATTGGTATTAATGAAAAATGTGCCTTAACTTTTATACAAATATGAAGCGTGGAGCTAAATATTACAAATTACAGGTTGTGAGTCTATGTCAGTTTTATTATTGTTATTACTATTAATGCAATGATATCAAACCTAAGGGGTCACAGTATTTGTTTAATTTATTTTCTGGGAAAGCTTGACATTTCATTTCCCAGTGAGGACCTTTTATCTGGCCTCTCCGTGACTTGCCTCCACGGGCACAAATTGGGCCCCACCCATCTGGGGACCTGTGAGCTCCTTAGCATTCTCTCTTTTGGATCTGTTCCTCAATTGACCATGGGCCTCACTTCCGTTAGGGAGTGATACATACGGAGATTTTCGTAGTGGTGTGAGGTGGGGCAAAGAAGAGGGATGCTGAGAGAAGGGTTCCCTGTGGAGTCGCTTTGTGCCACAAAATGTTAAAACGTGCCTGAGTGCTGACTTTCTGTGAGGTCATGTCTTTGGTTCGGGAAAGAAGGACGGTCGGTCCATCCACGACTGTGAATTCTTTCCAGACTCACTGAAAGAAAACTTCAACACCGAGACATGTTGCTGTTCCCTTCTGCTTGTGCTCTTTGGTTTTCACTTCAGAGAGGGAGGGAGAGGGATGCAGGGAGAAAGAGACCATCTCTCTCCTCCCCCACTCCCAGCATTATTCATTAGGAGAGGATTTTTTTCCCTCCTTTGGACAGGAAACTTCTCTCCTCTCACTAGCCAGTAACAACCCTTCTGTTCATCCTTATGTCAGACCCTCACAACTGCACTAATATGATCTCTGACGATTGGAGGGGAGCGGGGAGAGTATTGTAAGGGCCGCTCAGAAGTCGGGAGATGGCTCAGGGTCTTCTCAGAGCAAGGACTCCTCCTGACTACCTACTTTCTGCCAGGACCCAGAGGTTGAAACCTGTGTGCTGACCTCAGGCCACAGGCTGAGAGAAACCTGAGAAGTGCTTTAATCAGAATCTTCTTGGCCTCAGAAACTGCCCTTCTTTGTTTCCTGTTCTCCCTGAGGCTTCTTGGCACGGCCAGTAGCCATGTTGCCTTTGCTCGAGCTTTGTGCGAGGAAAGTCCCGGGGAGCCCTGGGGAGCCCTGGGGGGCTGCTTTGTGCTCCTGCCCTTACTGTCCACTCACCTGCAGCCTATAGTCAGATGAATGGAACCCAGATAGGATGAGGGGAATGCAAAGGGGTGAAGTCGTGCTGGCCATGCTAACTGCTGGCCGAAAATTGGTGACATCAAGTAAATACAGTTTAGAGCTGAGAGTGGGGGAAAAGTAAGGGATCAGGCTTGGAAAATTCTCAAGCCCTCCCTGGCTGCTTTTCCCTGTCCTTCCTACTCATGAGGACTTTGCAGAGATAGACCCATGGTGGACTGGAATGCCCTGCATTTGTCTGTCACCCCTGCCTTGGCAGAGGATTATCTCTGCAGTTGTCACACCATTTGTGATGGCCCATGGCTCCCCTGCCATTGTGGTGGCTGATGGGGATGAGCTTATTAAATAATGAAGAGGAGAAAATGATCAAATCCAGTATCAAATACAATAACAGCCATAATGTTTTTTTCTTTCTTAAGAGACAGGCCTAGGCAGGATTTCTGCTTTGCTTAATTATAAATGGACATATTCTAGCAAATATTAATGATTGTATTACTTTAGGAATTTCAAGTCTGACTCAGTCTGACTGTCCTATTCTGATGACCAGGCTTTAAACGCAAATCCATCTCGAAAGAAAATTCCCAGCAGGTGCCGTATTGGTAAGATGACCTCAGTGCATGTTGACCATATGACAGTGAGGTGTTTTCTGGGTCACAGAGGACTTTTCTGGTAGTTTCTGAGTATTTCTGCTATTCTTATGGTAGTCCATGAAATAGGATGTTTTGAAAAAGTTAAGCAATTCTTTTAAGTTTATTTTGAGAGGGGTTGGAAAGGGAGGGAGGAAGGGAAGGAGGGAGGGAGGGAGAGAGAGAGAGAGAGAATGAGAATCACAGGCAGGCTCTGCACTGTCAGCACAGAGCTTAACATGGAGCTTGAACTCCTAAACCATGAGAAATCAAGAGCTGGATGTTTAACTGGCTAAGCTCTACCCCTCCCCTCCCCCACCGCAAGCCGTTTCATTCTTTAATACAATCAGGTTTTGGATGAGGGTTTGCATGACATAGTAGACTGGTGAGAGGCAATTTGATGTAGTAAAGAGAGGGACAAACTAGCATTCAAATACCAGGTCTGCCACTTTGCTAACTTCAAGGCCATGGGCAGGTCAGACTCTGCCACAGTTATCTCATAAATAAAACAGAGTAATAATCTCTACCATGTAGCATTGTTTTGAGGATTGAAAGTACTACTCACATAATATTTACTTAATACATGATATATTATTAATATCATTACAGTAAGAGGTCTTACAGCTGGATGAGGCCTTTAAGATCTATTAGCTCAACCTTCCTGTATCTTACAGAAAAAGAAACTAAGTTTGAGACAGACAGCAACTTGTTCAGCAACCAGCAAAATGGCATCAGAGCTTGCCATGGTTTACATTCTTTTGATGCCCAGACTAATGGGTTATCTCAGTCCGCTCTGGCTGCTGTAACAAAGATACCATAGACTAAGTGGCTGAATGGAACATTTCTTTCTCACAGTTCTGGAAGCTGGAAGTCCAAGGTCAAGGTGCCTGCAGATTCAGTATCTGATGAAAGCCTTCTTCCTGGCTCATAAGCAGCCTGTTTCTCCCTGTGTCCTCATGTGGCAAATGGGGCCAGGGAGTTGTCTGCAGTCTCTCTTGTCAGGGCACCAATCCCATCATGACCTAATTACCTTCCAGAAGTTTCACCTTCAAATACCATCACACTGGGCTTGAGACTTCAACCTAGGACTTTTGGGGCCACAAACACTCAGTCCACAGCATGGACTTCCCTCCTCTGTACCATTTTTCAGGTCAGGCTTTTCATGTTGTTGAAGATGAGTGTTAAATAGGTTTTTCTTAAGTGTTTTTTTTTCCCTCGTTTTTTTTTTTTTTTTTTAATAAGTTATTTCGGGCCTTGAACCTCACATAGCCCTTGCTTTATTGATATTATTGTCTTTATTAGCTAGCCCTCTGATTCCCTTCAGCTGGAAAACTTTATTACCATATTGCCCTGTCTCAGCCTTGTTGTTTCCACAGAAGGTAGAGTACTTAATAAAAGAGGCTATGTACCATAATTTATTTAACTTTGTGGTTCCCAGAATTGTGTTTTAACTGATAAAATTTTTCCTAATACTTTTTTTGAAAATTTACTTCTAATAAGGGATAGATAGAAGTTTGTCAACATTTTAGTTTTCCAAGAGTTTTAAAAAGGTTCATTTTATCTGTTAACATAGTTTCATGAATAAAATCATGTTTGAAAACCGTAAAAAATAAGTAATGAAATAGTAAAGCTCTCTTCAAGACAGGAATATCAACAGAAGGGCCTAAGCATTGTCTATATGATGAACAGAAAAAATTTTGTCACAGACCAATATAGGCCCATAAACAAATAAATGAGAGCCTGTAGTTTAAGGGACAAGAGTCAGGCTGCAATGTAAATTGAACAACATTAGGGGTGACTGGGTGGCTCAGTCATTTAGGCATCTGACTTCAGCGCATGTCATGATCTCGTGGTCTGTGAGTTTGAGCCCTCTGTTGGGCTCTGTGATGACAGCTCAGAGCCTGGAGCCTGGTTCAGATTCTGGGTCTCTCTCTCTCTCTCTCTCTCTCTGCCTCTTCCCTGCTCACATTCTGCCTGTCCCTCTCTCTCTCAAAAGTGAATGAACATTAAAAAAAAAAATTAAAATATTTTAATTGAACAATCTTAGCTCATCAGGAGCCTCAAATGGGGACAGCAGTGTTAAACTGATCTCGCAGAGTGGCTATGAGGCTCACGTAAAATGACATGGAAAAATGCTTTAAACATTCTGCGGTCCTGTGCCGATATAACGGATTATGATTATTGTGTCAGAAAGCACTTGTAGAACACCTAATTTTATTTGTATATACATACATAATATAAATTATACATAATTACATATATACCAATAATCAAGAGCTCTATAGGACCGTCCTACCCCAGTACTGGGAAAAACAATGGAAGTGACGAGAACCATGCTTCTAGTCATAGTCTAATGAGCACAAAGACCTTTGGGAGTAGAGGGCAAAGTTACCATGGCCCTCTCTCTGACAGAGTTCGCAGGAACGCTGCCACCATCGCATCATCTGCATTGACTTCACCCCCAAGTCCTTATCCCTGATGCTGGGTGTGCACTCACAAAGAACTTCTGATCAACTGATTGTCTGAAATACATGGGGTAGCTCCCCAGATGAGGTCTTGCTGTCGAGGCAGTGAGGCTAGAAAGTGAGTAATATGAAGCTGTGTAGAATGATGATAAAATATAAATCGGTCTAGCTCTCAGCCATTGTTACCGTATTCCTGATTCCAAAACCAACACCAGGCCACGTTTTCCTCCAGCCCACATAATCATGGGAGCACACATGTGTCAGGTCATTGTAGCTAGGAACACATTGTGCTGAGCCATCATTGCAGATGAGAAGACTAAGGTTCACAGGAGCTGAGAAACTTGCCTGGTAATGCATGGCAAATAACCAGCAAGGTGAGAAGTTTTAGAATAAATCTGTCTGATGCCCCAACTCCTGGTCTTTTCAACAAACTACAGTCCTACGTGTATGAGAGTTATATGTCTTAATGAGTAGAATGAGGAAACTTCCATCAACATGGAAATGATGAACCTCTGCCTTTTTTCTCTTCCCCTAAAAGACTTGCCTTTCATCTTTCCCTTGACTGACTTTCTAACGCTAGTCACAGTTGAATTGCTTTTTCCAAGGTCCAAAGACAGATACTAATTTGGGGGCAATTAGTTCAGGCGTTGTGTGGGGCCCAACTAACCTATGCTTTCTCAGATATCAGACAAGTCAGGTTACCCAGTTATTTCTGAGAGTAATTACTGTGTTTTCACTCTAGTCCATTTCTACTCTTTGGCTCATTGTTTACCTTGGAGAGGAGCAAAGAATGAATTCAAGTAACAGTCTGACATTACAATGAGATTGCCAATAGAAATCAATGACTTGTCCCATGACAAGCTAGGGTTTATGAGGCAGCCTAACGGTGTCCTTATATCTTTGCCTACCTCATTGTACTGCCATTCAAGCGGATTATACAATTTTCCTGTTATAAAGGGGGTGTAGTCAAGGCAAAAGGGAGTCTAATTGAGTTTGATAAAGCTGGAATCGGTAGTACAGAAGAGAAAAGAATATTATAAATAGGATATTCCAATAAGAGTGGTCTGGGTTGTCTGCTAAGGTTGATATTTATGTCCACATTTATGACCTTACAAAGGGGATATAGACAGAGCAGATATAGGTCAAAGAACTCACCCTTTCAGCAGCAGACGCCTAGATCTCCGTGGAACTGAAGAGAGTTATACTCAATGTGGTGAAATATCATTTCACCCATCTTGTATTTATTAGGACTCCTGCTTATTTGGATAAAGTGGCTGAAAAATACAGCCTTCTCCAAACAAAGCAGCAAAGCCATATGGAGACCGTGTGGAGTTGCAGAAGATACATGGTAGTTCTAGAGCTGAGCTATCAGGTACGGGTGCCGCCAGCTACCACAGAGCTCTTGAATTAATGCATGGTTTGCAATATGCGCTTTAATTGTAAAATACACCCTGACTTTCACAGACTTAGTATGAAGAAAATCATCCAAAAACCTCGTTAATGGCTTTTATATTGTTTACATTTTGAAATGGTAATATTTTGGATGAATGGGGTTAAGTAAACCATTCAAACAATGTCACCTGTTTATACTCTTTTAAAAAAAAAATAGCTGCTATGTCAAATTACATATATGACTTGCACTGTTTTTTTGGTGGACAACGGTCATCTAATGTAATGCCTAAATGGTATCATCTGAGGGTCAGATTTCAATAATGAGGGACATCCATATGTACTCTGCTGGCATGGCATATGGGTTTGTGCCCACAAGTGTGATGTGCACCTACACACACATCCATGTCCATGCGTGTATGAGGAATTCCATCACCTTTGGAATGCGAGAAATCCTCCCCATACAGCCTAAGTTGTTTTCACACATAGAAATGATGTTTTCCTGCATCTCTTTGTTTTAATAAAACCCCAAGCCCCAAAGAGCACAATTTGGAATAAGCTACTAGAACAATTTATTGTTTCCTCTCTATGGATTAGAGAGGTGGTACTTGGAGCCGCTAGTTAAAGAGAAGAGCTTGGCCCTTGCCCTTGCTCTGTGTTTAATGATCCTCTCTTCATGTGCCACCTCTCTAATCTGCAGAGAGATAGGTACAAATTGTATCTATAATGTTATATTACTTAACAGTATAATGTATGATAAATCATAGAATTGCATCCCTACCTTGTAATTGGTGAGATGTGTTGCATGAGAGATCCCCTAATTCAATAGAGAGTGGTTGCTCTTATGCATAACTGCCTCTCTGGATCAAACCAATTCAGCCCACAAGTGATGAGGGGAGAGTTAAAGCTTTTTTAATTAAAAAAAAGGAAAAATATGACTTAGAAAGGCTTTATCGGCCCCTGGATTCAAAGACTGTTTAATAATCCTCTACACAAATGGAGCCTCTTTTTTCCATTTTTTTTCTCTGTAGGCAGCATGGATGGAAATAGGAAATATCCATCCACAGGAAATAGGTATCTGTGAAGACAGACATTAGGTGAATTCATGTTCTCACATGTGGCAGTCATCACTTTTGATAGGTTGCCCTTAGCCAAGCGTGTTTATTGTTTTAAAAAGTCACTGTCTTCCTATTGTTATCCCCACATGTTTTATTCTCAACACTTTTTGCTTTTGTTTTAAGGTTTATTTATTTATTTTGAGCGGGGTGTGGGGAAGGGGCAGAGAGAGAGGAAGAGAGAGTCTCATGCAGGCTCCATGCTGTCAGTGCAGAGCCCAAGGTGGGGCTTGAACCCATGAACTGTGAGACCATGACTTGAGCCAAAATCCAGAGTCAGACGCTTAACCAACTGAACCCACAGGCACCCCTGCTTTTGTCTTAAATCCCTTCCTTTTACCTAAATAGTCCACTCCCTGATTCTTCAAAGTTCTTTCACCTTCTTTTGTTTCCTCTTCTTAATTCCTTAAACTTCGTACTATATTTTTAGCATTGCCTATTTTGGTGACCTTTTTTCCTAACTCCTAACCCTTTGAACTTCTCAAGTATTGCTGGAAAACCATGAGCATGAGGGTTATTTAGCAGCGCAGAAAGATGGAGTGTGGGTGAGTTCATCTCCAATCCTCAGAACGCACGGAGGTTTTAGTAGCAAGCCAGACTCCTCTAGAAATGAGCAGGGACGGTAGCATATAGATCTCGATTGTTCTTGGCCATATGAAAAATCTCTGACAAGCACTACACTTAATTGGATCACTGACTGTTCAGAAATTAGTTTTGAAGATAATAGAAATAAAATTTGACAGGTGAGCTTAATTAAGTCTGTTAACAGTTGTTACAACTTTTTAAATACAAGTTTGACTGTTCTAGCTGGAGGGGGTCACAGATATCCCAAACTTTCCAGAAGAGCTGAAGAAACATGGGGGAAATAACTGGGCTCAGTGATGCCTTGAAGGAGATCTGGGTCTAGCACTTGAGTCCCGTGGCCCTCATAAGCTCTTTCCGTTCCCTCATGGAGTCTCTTTTCAGGAAGCTTCTCTTTAGGAGCTGAATTCTAGGATGCATTGTTTGGGGCTGAAAAATACCCAACAAAAGTTGTCTCATACTTGTCCCTGACAACTTTTTATTCATCATTTAGTAAATGAGCGAGAGGCAGTGACCTGATTTTTCATTTTCAAGACTTTCAGGGGTATATATTTGAAGAAAGATAAAACAGATTGTGTGGTCTTCCCTCAGTCACTTCTCACGTCTCACTTCTCTGAAAAGAGTAGAAGGGCAGCCTTTGACACGAGTCATTGATTCTGTCCAAAGAGACCTAGGGATAGCGCCAAATTTGCAGCCTTGCACAGCCTGCTTGCAAACGTGGTGGCTTTGAAGGTGGGCTTGCCTTACCGTGTTCGATTACATCTACATCGCTTTTCCTGTGCTCTACTGTTTCATGTCTTAATAAAGAGAAACAATTCATTTGGTAAAGAATCTATAATACAATTTCCAGAGATTACCCTGCCATTTCTCAACTGCCAGATATATTTTATTTTTACTCGGCATGTAACCAGGGAAAACAAGGTTGCAAAATGATGCCAGCTTCTGCTTTGCAGCCATGAGATGTCAATAGCCCTTGATTTTGTTGCTGTTGTCACTAATTTCTGCAAGTTCACAAAAAAGTGTCATAAAACAAATTGCTTTTAAACATCCTATCATTATTCACCCAGTATTCTTACGAGATATAAGAATATATTTGCCATAGTTTTTGAAATCATTTTTAATCACATATATTCAGGCCCTTAGAAAAGGCTACTTAAGCTCTATTTTTTATTTTCCCCTTCCTTGTGTTTTCATGCTGACATTTTTACTATAAAGTCACATTTTCATCTAGGACAATGGCATCTTGTTTTTAAAGCAAACAAACACAAGACGATTTGTTTTGAAAATATGTGGGTTGATGACAAAGTCATAAGAATTTCAGAGAAATGTCAGCACTGGTGTCGGGAGAGCCAGGTCTCATGTGTTTCTTCTATGAAAATGGGATTTGGTGCCTTATGTTGACGGCCTGCACACAATGCAGAAGTTTCTTTGTTTTTGCTGGGTACCAGCTTCCTCCTTTGCTGCAAGCCCACTTGATGGTTTCGAAAGATCAATTCTGCTTTGCAGTGAATGTATCTCTTAACCTTTTCCCTAGAAACTGAAACAATATACAAGTGAGTCTCACAAAAGGGGGAACTCTAAGATGAACGGCAATGAAGCAAAGGGTTATATTCTAATTCATCTAGAAAAGAGCATTTTCGCTAATCAGTACCCATATCATACATTTGTAAAAATGACTGCCTGACAGGTGAAAAATCTATTTTTTTTGACAGCGTACATTTAGTCTTAAATCAGTCCAACACAATAGTTCCTTTTTTTGCTTTACACAAACTCTCTTTCACCTTTTGATAAACTGTACCCCTGTGAGCTGTAGAATGTTTCAGATTCCTACCCTATTCTGTGTTGCAGCAATATTTTGAGAGCAATGTAACACAGATTCATTTGGCAGAGTGTTTTTATATGCATATCAGTGCAAAGGTAGGATTTAATGATTTTGAGGATTAAAGGCTCTGTCCGAAACTTTGTAATGTGCTGTGGAATACTTGCCGTGCGAATTGGACTCCTGACCCGCTGAGGTCTCTCTGAGGTATTCTATTTTAACCTGGTGCATAGAGCACAATAGCGATAAATCTTGAAGCAGATTAAGTAATTTCCCCATAGTGGTGTGTCTATTGGAGTTTCAAATAACCCCGCATAGGGATTCAAAGTCTTGCTACATTTGGATATTCCAGACTGTATCCCCTCTGTGTAAAAAAAAAAACTCTCTGGCAGGGCAGCATCATGTCCTTTGACCCCCGTGTAAGAGTATAAATGGATGCCCTACTGGGCTGCTTGAATGCTAATTATTTTGCCGCTCCTGAATCCTTAAAAATAAAATAAAAGAAAGAGAAGAAAAGATGGCCCATTTGCATGCTTAAAATATGCCGAAGATTGTATGAAACGGAAGCTTGAGACATTATGACACTCTCAGGTTTCTGGAGGCCTTTGGGGATTTGACTTTTCTGTTTTGCTGGGAGATATTCTCATTTGGCTTAGGCAGTTTTGGTTAGAAAAATCACCGAGGCTCACCTGAGACAGCATTTATGAGCATCTGTACCCCAGGCCAGCCAGGAAAGAATGTGCAAGACCCAGAGCTGGGACTGCTAATAATGGTGTCTCTTCATGGGAGCCATCTTGAATTCAGTACTTTGGGAGGGGAGAAACTTTGCATTGTGTCTTCTCCGTGCCAACACCTTTGTGAGCAAAGGTCAGATCTACATAATGAAACAAAAGCAGCGCCAGGTCAGAGAGAGGGAGAGTTGTTTAATCCAGGAGACCAACCAACTTTGGAGATTGGATTAAAAACCTGAATGCTTCCCTGGGAACAAGCATCTAATTAGTATGGGTAATCTAAATGTGCCCTCAACTTCTTTGTTCCTTTCTGCAAATGACAAATCTTCTCACTAAACACATCTTAAAAAACACACACACAAAAAAACAGAAACTATGGGCCCCAGCAGAACACTATATGGCCCACTGATTTCTCTGCTCCTTTGAAGAACAGAGCTGTGGGCAGTATTGTCATTACAGGGAGAGAGGACTTGGCGGTATGGTGCCGACAGCACATTAAGAAAGTTAAGAGACGCAGAGCTCCAAGTGCTCTCTGTTTCCCAGATCAAACCTCAAGGCCTTTCTTGTGGCCTGTCCAGTGGAAAGAAGCAGGTGTGCAGGCCAAGCATGGAGAAAGTGTGCCAGCAGGGGTGTGTACAATTGTGTACGCATTGGTATGGTTGTGGGGGGTGTTGTGTGTGCATACATGTGTGAGTGTGTGCATGTGCATTTGTGTGGGCAGCGTGCATACATATAGGTAAGTCCGTGTGATGGGCGTTCAGGTAGTAGGGTGTGTGTGTCTGTCCATTTAAAAAATTATATATCACTACCTTTAATTATGATTATACTCTTAGTTATTATAGTCTGTCATGAAAAGCAAGGAAAAGAAGAGCTACTTCTGCTTAGCAGCAGTAGTATGAAAATACAATTACTCCCTTCATAGTTTTGATGCGCACATTGTGAGGCAGAGCACACTCTGGCCTTGCAACATAGATGTACATTAAGTTGGAGAAAGAGGAAGAGCATTTGTTGAGTGGGTCTGAGTCAACATGATGTTTAAATAATGTGCCCCTCTCCCCCTATTCACCAGGACTTCCTCATTCCCCTGCCAGCTTCAAGGTCTTACCAATCCAGTGATTCATTCTCCATCGAAACTCTTTCCTCCTGCTCCCATTTTCCTCTTGGAGCTTTCTAACATGGTCCATATTTCTTTTTCCTCCTTACGTGTGTCTCTACTTTACAGAAAATATACTAGAAATTCAGCATCGCAGAACCCCAGACCTCAGGGTTGGCATCGTAGAAACTTAAAGCTGAAAGGGACCTTGAGGGTGTTCTAACTCAGTTCCTTTCTTTGCAGATGAGCATGTTTAGAGCAGACTCCAGGGCGTGGGGTTGGAGGAAGCCAGCTGAGGATCTGAGTACCCAAGTAATGTCTGTCCTAGGGTTGACATGGACATTTCACTAGAAGCTGGGGCAATTTGTGTCATGGCAGGGCCCGGAAACGGTGCAGAGAGCGTTTCCTTCAGGAGATTAAATGCGGAAACTTATATTTGTGAATGTGCTTTCTGAGCTACAGCGTGGTAACTCCATGAAATATAAGATGATTCTCATTTTTCCTTTCATAATAACATACTAGGTGAAGGTTGTAACGTAACTTTTGAAACTGTAAAACCTACTGAAAACTGAAAAGTCTTTACGTGCATATTTCAAAGAAGCCCTCTACTGTGTCTCAAAATTCTTTACTACTGAGTTTCTAGAAAGCTGCTTTGAACATTCAGCCCTTTAGAGAAGAAGGGATCGTTCGTAGAGGTGTAGAGAAAGAGCACTGGACCTGGAGATCGGCAGGCTCAGACCGCATTCTTGCTGGAAATTTTGCCATGTGTATTCACTTGGTGGCCTAAATGACTAATTATTTAAGCTCTCTAAGTGGGGCATCTAATTTTCTCTCATCCAAAATTGTGTCTCCCCTTTTGCAGTGTGTGTCCCCAAGTGTCTAGTTGCCCCAGCTGGAAGTGTGGGAGGCCTTACTCCCTCATCACCAAGACCTGTCAAATGTACCCCTAAACATCTCTTCAACTGTTCTAGCTACTGTTGTCCACTGTTTGTCTTTCACCTTGTTTTTTTTTTTATTTTTTTAAATTTTTTATGTCTTTATTTTATTTTGAGAGAGACAGAGCAAGCAGGGGAGGAACAGAGAGAGAGAGATAGAGAGAGGGAGACGCAGAATCTGAAGCAGGCTCCAGGCTCTGTGCTAACTGTCAGCACAGAGCCCAATGCGGGGCTCAAGGCCACAGACTGTGAAATCATGACCTGAGCCGAAGTCGGATGCTTAACTGACTGAGCTACCCCGGCGCCCCTCACCTTGTTTTAATTCTACTTGGCCTTCCTTTCTCCAGCCTTACTGCCTTCTCCTTCAAATGCTAGCCAGATTGATGCTATCAGTTACACATTTGGCCAGCTCACTCTCCTGTTTAACACCCTTAATGATGTCAGAATGCTCTGCAGACGAAGTTCACAGTTGATACCTCCATCCATGAGCCTTTTGTGACCTGGCCTCTGACATCTTTCCAGTCTACTCTTACATCACAGCCCACACCCCAGTCTTTGGGATCTTATTTTGTTTCTTCAGTGCACCATCATACCTCTCAACTCTGAGCTTTCACACATGCCATGTCCTTGGCTGAATACC
Source organism: Hyaena hyaena (assembly GCF_003009895.1). NCBI lineage: Eukaryota > Metazoa > Chordata > Mammalia > Carnivora > Hyaenidae > Hyaena > Hyaena hyaena. The sequence continues at coordinate 2,726,988 of NW_024080805.1, forward strand.
TAAATGTAAGCTCTTTAAAAGCCCTCTTTTCCAGCTCTTATTTTCATATGGTTAAATCCATCTTATCTTTCAAGTCTCTGCATAAACATACCTTTGTCTGGAAGCCTCCCCTGATTGCTCCTCTCTCAGGTTGCTAATTTCTCTGTCCTGTTACAGCACTTACCACAAATCATTAAACATCCTGTGCTCCCCCCGCCCCCCACCACCATTAGCTCCATGAGATAAGGGACCAAGCATATATATAATTTTTATATCTCTAGGTTTTACTCCAGTGCCCCATACATAGGCTGCATTCAAATAAATGCATGTTGAATAAATGAATGCATAAATGGCAGTGACTTATTTGTGACCTTGAACAAGTCACTTACCTTATTTGGGACACTATTTTATTTGTGACTAGCATGAGAACATGGAACTAAACCTGCATGAGGTGGCTTCCAGTTTTAAAGTCACATGAATTTATAATGACACGTTTATTGACATATAAGAAATGTGCTAGAAATTTCAAAATGTCTATGAGTGATACACATCTATTTTTGATTTGAGCTTATACATTTAGAAAGTTTGTAAAACTAGATCAGTACTGTCTACCTTGTGATTAATATCTTTCTAGTGCAGGCAATATTGCTCAATTAATGTCAGAGCTCAAGAAGAGTGTGTATCCTTACAATTTGGAGCTTTCTGGGCTTTCAGGACATGTGAAAAAAACTGCAAGAAATTGTTTTTCTGGAAGAATTTGGGTCCAATCTAAAAGGGAGAAAAAGGTTCAGAAGGAAATGCATTTGCTTTGTTGCTCTAGGCTAATGGAATAGTTACTTGAATGTTAAGGACTATATATGGGAGCTAGTCAACATGTCTCTCAACTAAGTTGAACTTTTGGAAGTAGAACCATCGACATTTATTTGGTGGCCAAGTCTCAGGTCTTTAATTTCATTCTTAAATGAGAAAATGTAGTGTATGCCAGTGAATCTACGGATTATCCACATGAGGAAGCAACTGAGGTGAGCTAGTGCTAATGGCAAAGAGAAGACACAAGACATTTGAGTGTAATATGCAGAGAAGAAATGTTTGAGCTCCTTGTTCTTAGTTTTTGAATGACCTCAAAGGTAAGAAATGCACATAGTCTGCTGTCAAAGAGAGCCAGTTTGGGGGAGGCGTAATGCAAATCAACAGACATAGACACCACATTCCCTCCCCGGAGAAGCTGAGAAAAGGTCAGAGCTTTATACCAGGAGAATGATCCAATTAAATACCAATATGAAGCCAGCATGCTATGCGCCCAAAAAACAAAGCTAGGTATGCATTCTTATGAGTGCCTCTTTGTAGATGCCCTCAAGCTTGACCCTATGATTATTGTATTTGCTCTTCCCCCCTCAGAAAAATAACCAACTTTCCAAATGTTTGTCCTTGACTTTTCATATTTTACCCTTTTCTGTCTTGTGGTGGTTAGGTTTTAACATACCTGCTCTGTGGCATTGTGGTACTGGAATTAAAAGCTCTACCTCTAGGATTATTTTTCCAATTTACTGCCTTCTGGGACAGGGATTTAGTCTTCAGACCTCCTGCCAATCTATAGTTGCTAGCAAATGATATACTGGTTTGAAGATCTGGATACTTACAGGTGGGGGAAGAAAATCAGGAAAGAAGATGATTTTGATCTGAAAGTGACATGCAGACAAAGGATTGGTGGTGGTGGTTGAGCAGCCAGTGCGTCATCGTGGCTCTATGTTAGCTAAAAGTGCCAGCTTAGAGTGAGGCCGAGAGGACTCCAGAAGAAAATAAAACCAGGCCTACCTCTGCTTATTCAAATACCACCCACAACTTTCTGAGAAAAGAACATATGCAGAGCATATTTGAAAACATTATAAGGCATGCATAAAGTACAATATTAGTCAATTTTATATGCTCAGTTGCATGAAATCTGTGTGTTTAAAAAATATAATAATTTGCATTTCATGGCTTTTGATAACCTCAGGAGTGCACTTGAAATTCAGCACATGCCCACAGCACCTCCCAGCTCACCCCATTTTTAACTGAAGACCAATGGTTTCTATTAAGGGATCAGGCAGGGCCTCTGACAAGCCAGTCAATAACTATGTGAGGTTACTTCATTAATGCTATAATGGCTGATAGAGTGAGAGGCAAAAAACAGGTTCCTGACAGCAGCAAATGAAAATGATAGAGATTCCTGAAGCAGTGCGCCTTTCCTTTGTCATTGTCTTTTGCTTCGCTTATTCAAAATGTGGCATTTATGTATTCAGTCTTGATGAATGTTGCAGGCTTTAAGTACTTTTTCCATCTCTAATGCAGTGCCAATTGCACATTGTTCTCTCTTTCTCTCTCTCTCTCTTCCCCTCTCCCTCTCTCTCTCTTTTCCTATAACCTCTGCTGTCAAGGCACTGCAGGCTGAAGGGTTGCAGGCACTGGCTAAATAGCTTTTGTGCTATAAATGGTGGAGGTGATGGGACAATGCATCATAAGTGCTGGCTGGGTCATAGAGCAGAGACGGTGGTAGGAGCCGGGCCCTGCAGCTAAGATGGTGCAAGTCCCCCTGGCCCTGCCACTCTCTTGTCTTTATTTGGAAGCCAGGCAAAAAAATCTCCAAGGAAAGGAAAGACGTCTCTGTGAAGTTCAGACAGAAAAGCAACCCGGAGAGGAAAGCTCTCTGTAGGTGAATCACAAAGGCAGGTTGCATTAACAGTCCACTTCCGTGGGCCATGGTCAGAACCAGTGCAGATCGGGCCAGGCTGGGCTGACGTGATTGTCTGCTTCTAGGGACCGAAGGTTTTTTGTTTCAAAGTGCCTCGATGGGCACAGGCTGCGTTCTGATCCTTGAGGGGACCTCTCACTCCGTCTGAATGGATAAGAAAGGGCACAAAATGGGAAGACACGTCTTTGGCATCGGTGAGAGGGGACTTTGGCACAGCCAGAGTGGGAGTTGCACTCGTTTCCCTGATGCTGCTGAGTGCCTCCTTCGAGGTAGGGCAGAGTCAGGCAAAGGAGAGCCGTGCAATGAAGCGAGAGAGTTCAGAGCTTCCTGGTGTGTGTTCTGAGGTGGTTTTGGAGGGCAGAGCAAGCCACATTTACAGCAACTCTTACGCCTTCGGTACCTGACAGAGGCGAGGCACTTCAGAGTTGGAAATGGGATAAATCTCTTGATAAAGCCATGTTTTTGAATTGCAGGAGGCTTCACCAGGGAACTGATCTGCCTTTTGGGGTGCTTGGCTTCAGTTGGCAGAACATCACAACATCGACACGGTCAGAGGCAGGGCAGGCAGCGATGAAAAAGGAGATGGCCCCATTTCTCTATGGCTTCTCCCCATACAACTTGGGTGGTGGGACTTAGCCTCAAATTGCCACCATGTGTTGCAAGAACGGACTCAAATCCTTTGTGAAGGAGTCTGTACTGGAATATAAACAAACAAAAACCTACCAACCCACAATTAAATGCATAATTGTAGCCTGGATGTACAGGTGACTGTTTGGCTAGAAGCAGTTTAGCAGAAAGGACCAACCTTTATTCTTCTGTGGTTCCGTCACAGAATGTGGTAATGTTCTTCCAGCTTTGTTTACTCCAGTGGGCCAGAGCAGAAGTTCTTGTCCAATTGAGGACTGAGCTGGCCTGAACTATGGTATTTTATTCTGGGCAGCCTCCATTGCTTTGTCAATTATACAATTTTATTTTAGTTTTTTTTTTTTTTTTTACTGGTCTTTACCAATTATTTACATGTAGCTATTATTCTCTCTTTTTTGGCAAGTGTTAGGGGCTGAATTGTGCCTCTTCCCACATCGATAAAGTTCTAACCTCTCCTGCCTCAGAATGTGACTGCACATGAAGACACTGTCCTTAAAGAAGTAATTAAGACAGGGTCGCCCGGGTGGCTCAGTCCATTGAGCTTCTGACTTCGGCTCAGGTCATGATTTCACGGTTCGTGAGTTTGAGCCCCGTGTCAGGCTCTGTGCTGTGTCTCCCTTTCTCACTGCCCTGCTCACTCTGTGTCTCTCAAAAATAAATAATGTTAGAAAAATTTAAGAGGTAATTAAGATAAAAATGGGGTCATTTGGGAAGGCCCTATTCTAATATGACGAGTGTTCTTATAAGAAAAGGAAATTAGGATACAGATAGGTATAGACTGAAGGTCATATGAAGACATAGGGAAGATGTGGCACTCCAGGAGTCCAGGAGAGAGGCCTCAGAAGAAACCAACCCCACTGACATCTTAATATCAGACTTTCAGCCTCCAGAATGGTGGGAAAATAAATCTGTGTTGTTTAAGTCACCTACCCTCTATTATATGTCCCCAGTGATCAGCATTTTAATGAAATGAGTGCCTTCTCTGCATCCCTGTTGTTGATTTTTACTTGTAAGTTAGGGGTCCATAGACAATAGGTAGAATTAAACCATATATTTGAAAAGTTCACACACACACAAAGTTCCATCTTGTTGTGATGTTCTGTAACCTTTATCTTGCTCTCCACTCTAGTTTTAACATGTTTTGATAAATGTAGAAATAATTTATTTTAACTGCTATATAGTACTCCAGTGTATAAATGCACCACCATTCGTTTATCCTTTGCTTAATGAAGGAATTTAGATGATCTCTCTTTTCTTATGATAATGAACAGTGTCTTCCATGAACATTCTTACAGTGTTTTCTGGAGCAGAGCATGAGACTTCTCTAGGCCATATTCTCAGAATAGGAATTAACTGGATTATAGCATCTGTGTGTGTGTATAATTAACATATATAGCATATATATATTACATATGTTAATACATGTATATATATTAACTACATATTATCAAATTACGTGCCTAAGTAGTTATATAGGCTTCTCCCCTAGCAGCAGAATATGAATATTCCCGTTTTTCTGTAATCTTACCAATACTTAGTATTGTTCACATTTGTAATGTTTTCCTAGTCTGATGGGAGTGAATAGTGTGTCATGGTTGTTGGGAGTGTCTTTTTTTTTTTTTTTTTTTTAGTTTTTTAAAAATTTGTTTATTTTGAGGGGGGGTGGGGAGAGGAAGAAAGAAGAAGGAGAGAGAGAATCCCAAGCAGGCTCTATGCTGTCTGCATGGGGCCTGATGCAGGGCTCAATCTCAGGAGCTGTGAGATCATAACCTGAACTAAAATCAAGAGTTGGAAGCTTAAAGTTGGGAGTGTCTTCTTAACAACCACAGTTGCTTTCAATGCCAGCATTTATTGAGCCCTTATCAAGTTCTGTACTATTTGTTTTACATCTTATTTAATCTTTACAATAGACATACAAAGTTGGCATAGTTACTATCATCTGTATTTTACAGATAAGGGAATTGAAGTTTAGAAAGATTAAATAACTCGCTTAAGGCTAGACAACTAGCAAGCGATTAAACCAGGATTAGAATGTATTAGAATGATTCCAAAGCCTGTTGCATTGGTTTGGGTTTCCTCAAAAGCAGACCATGAGATAAGGGACTTGGGTGCAGGTAGTTTACTTGGGAGTTGATCCCAGGCAGCACACATGAGATTACGGACAGAGTTGGACGGGGTTAGAGGAGTCTCTACAAGGTGAATTAATGAACAGATATCCACTGAGAGGAACTGGGGCTCCATCTTTCTGGGGCTCCTCTGAGGGTTAGTACCTTGGCATTATCTCACCTAGTTATGGGTAACCTAGGGGTATTTATCCTCATTGGTTGGCTTTTGGGCTGCTCTGCATGAGGACTAAGCAAGTACCCCCAGGCCAGAGAAGAAGAGATATGTTGGTCCTATGCCCGCCTCCCAACCAAGCTTCAGGGAGCACAGAGGTGGGCAAATGTGTGGGGAGTGGCATCAGCGCCCACCCACCTCCAGCTGTACTGCCGTCTGCTGAAGCCGGAGAAATCTCCACACCGGCTTCTCCCTCTCATGACCTAGGGAGAAGCAACTGCATTTTCATCTCTCCACTGTGGGGCTGATTTATAACTGATAAGACTTTGCATATAGATGTTGGCACACAGCACTGCACTTACCAAAATTGTCCCATCTTACTGTGTGATGGATTTTTGGGGCATGTTCATTCTTTCTTGTTTTTTTAGTTGCTTTGTATGTGATAACAAGACTTATCACATATTTTTGATAAAGTGGGGGGAAAACGTCAATTTTGTCACTCCTTTCTTGTGAAATATATAAAATAAAACTCATCTCTAATTTTGGAGTGGTTCCTATGTTTATGAAGATGCATTTTTCACTCTAAAAAAGCTTCAGTAGGGTCATGGATATAAAACCAGCCCATAAATAAGAATTTTACCAGAAATCAGACTGGCAACAATAAAAACAGGGCAATGTGTCTAACAGAAATAATAACAGTCACTTTGATTTGTATAGTACTTTCGGGTTTGAAAAGATTTTTGTGTTATTTAACCAGAATTGCCCAACAAGAAAGTAAGGCGTGCTAGAACCTCATTATTCCCTTTCATAGATGTGAAAACAAAGGCTCAGCATGGTAAAAAAGTTTACCCAGTGAATCAGTTGAACTTGGGCTCTAGACTGATGAAACCCAAGTCTATGCTTTGTCAGCTCCATCAGAGTTGTTTTTTTTTTTTTTAATATTTTTTATTTATTTTTGAGAGAGACAGAGACCGAGCATGAGCGGAGGAGGGGTAGGAAAAGAGAGGGAGACACGGAACCCGAAACAGGCTCCAGGCGCTGAGCTGTCAGCACACAGCCCACTGTGGGTCTTGGACTTGTGAACCATGAGATTGTGACCTGAGCTAAAGTCAGACACTAAACTGACTGAGCCACCCAGGCACCCCACCCCATCAGAGTTTTTAAATACGTAGTTTACAGACAACCTGCATCAAAACTGCTCAGTTTACTTTTAAATGGCCAAATCCTGGGCCTTACCTCAGGGGATAGGTATCTGATAAAATTCCCTGTATACCCTTATGCAAAGGTGCAAGACGTTTCGGTGGGAATGTGTTGACACTTGAATGTCATAATAGTCTTGATATTCTCACCACCCCTGGAGATGGTTGAGGGGCAGGCAAGCCACCATACTCAGGCAGTGACTTCACACAACCAGGCAGCCCTGCTTTTCACAGCAGAATGTTTTTGTGCCCACCCATAGTGGTCATCATTGTGTCGATGTGAAGAAGCCAAAATTGTTCCGGGAGAAAGAACATATTTGTGGTCATCCTTTCCTTGCCAATGATATCTTTAAACAAAACAGATTTACCCCCAGACATACAGACAGGCTGATTCATGCAATCTGGATAATCTTCTACTCCTTATTTCCCCCCTTCTCTCTCTTTAAAAAAATTAACAAATGAATCCCAACAGCATGTCTACAATATAAAGAATGACTTACTGTGGCATTGATGAAGTGTCACTTAAGTGAGTTTTAAACACTTCCTGTAAATCTTCTAGTGTTTTAAGAGGCCAAACTTCAGTTTTTATTTTCTCTGCCTATCAATACGGCACTGTGGTTAACGTGTTCTCTAAACCCTTTTGGGGCAGCCTGAACTGATTGCTGTGCCATCAAAATGAACCAGAGAGGAGATGGTCATAGTATTCCCTTGATTTCCAGGATTATTGCCAGCGGCCATGGCAAGTGTCCAATTGAAAGATGATAGGAGTTTAGGGGCGCCTGGGTGGCTTAGTCAGTTAAGCATCTGACTTTCGCTTAGGTCATGATCTCGCGGTTCGTGGGTTCGAGCCCCGCATCGGGCTCTGTGCTGACTGCCAGCTCAGAGCCTGGAGCCTGTTTCAGAATATGAAACACACTCTCTCTGACCCTCCCCTGCTCATGCTGTCTCTCTCTCTCTCTTTCTCTCTCTCCTAGAACTAAGTAAAAACATTAAAAAAAAATTAAAAAAAAAAAGATGATAGGAGTTTAGACATTGATGTGCCATTGGGGGTGGTCAAAAAGAATTCAGTTCTGTATGTATTTGGAAGTAGAGCCAACATGACTTCCTGATTGATCGAGTGTGAGGTATAAGAGCAAGGGCGGGGGGGTCAAGGGTGACTCCCAAGTTTTCTCCCTGAGCCCCTAGAATGATGAAGTTGCAATAAATTGAGATGCAGGAGGCTGCGGATGGTGCAGATTCTGTGAGTAAGATCAGTTTGGGACATGGATTTTTGAGACAGCTATTCAACATGCAGGTGGAGATGTAAGATAAACTTGTAGAAACATGAGTCTGGACTTTGGGAGACAGGTATGGACTGAAGACATAAATTTGGGAGTCAACAGCATACAATTCAAATGTAAAGCTGTGGTACTATAACTCACCGAGGGAGTGAGTTGTAGATTGGAGAAGCGGAAGAAGGACTGAACCCTGGGGCACTTCATAGAGGCTAGGAAGAGGAAGAAGAATCAGCCAAGTTGATGGGGAAGGAACAGTGAGATGTGTGGTATCTTGAATGTCATTGAGGCAGTTGATATTGAGGCAGAAGCAATGGCCATATCAAATTCCTGTCAAGGTCTGCTGATAACTGACCACTGAATTTAGTAACATGGAAGTCACTGGTCATCTTTATAAGGGCAGTCTTTTCTGTGGAAGAGAGAGGCAAAGGCCAGTTTGGGATGTGCTGAAGAGATGAGGGAGGAGAGGAACTCATGTCTGTGTTGACTTGGTTCCTATCGAACATCTCACCCACACCATTACCTCCAGAGGATCGCCCTTCTGTTATGCTAGTCCCGCACCATCGGCACATGGTTCTAGACCGTGAATTTAGCTAGTTGAGTAGAATGCCAGCGACCTGCAGAGGACTCAAATGGCCAGTTTTCCCCAGCCTGGTAACTTGTGGCCATCATCGAGAAGTGCTTTTCTCTGTTTGTGGGGAAGATGATTATAATTGGTCCCAAAATAGCCTGTTCGGCACCCAGCACAGTGCTTCATACATAGTAAGTATTTAATAGCTTTTTTTGTGGTCTGAATGGATTTGTGAGAGAATGAATGTGCTTGGGTATATTTGGAGCAAATTATCTATGTTTGGTCAATTTTCTTTTTCAAATGAAAGATCTACAAATGATTGCTAGCAAAAATAAATAAATAAAGCCAGGGTGGGGAGAGGGGACCTATTTGAGACAAACACATTGTGTCCTGAAAGATCTATTCTGTCATGCCAGCAGTCTCATTGGCTGTGATTTGTATATTAAGAAGATTTTAATTGCTCAGGTAAGTGCCTGCACCTGCTAAGACATTGTGTATTAGAGCACTTTATTCTAATCTTTTACAATACAGGGCACACTTCACCCATAAAATTATTCTCTGCACAATTATCACTCCGTTTTGCTGAGGTAGAAAGTGCAACTTAACACTTTGGGTTTCACTCATTATTATTAAAATCATGGAAATTAGGATGGTTGGGCAAAGCGTGTGCAGTTAACTGCTGAATTGCCCCGTCTTTCTGCTCCTCTTTTTGCTTGCACCAATGAGCAGGACTTGAGTGAGTTTTCATGTTATCTGCAAGCATGGTGGGGGCTGGATTGTTTTCATCACAAAAGATTTGTAAACTCCAAGCAGAGCCTTTCTGCTGAGGCTCAAGGAACATCTAAAGTAGCTGGTTTTCTCCTTTCTTCTTCAAAGAGATTTTTTTTTTCCGATTATAAAATAATTGAAAAAGGGAGAGTAAAAATAATTACATATAGAAAGTAGTGAAAAATTTAGGAAATATAGGCAAAAACAAAAATATTCATAATCATTATTCATATGTTTTTGATGTACTTTGTTCCAGTTTACATGTAAATAGAATGCATAAAGGACAAGCACACACTCTCACTTTCAGACTGGAATATAAGCAAAAGATTAGTTGCCTTTTTCTTTTCCTAAGATAAACTACAGCAGGGGTTAGCAAACTACAGCTATCAGGTCCTATTCTGCCTGTTACTATAAATAAAGTTTTATTAGAACATAGCCATGCCTCTTTGTTTATGTATTGTCTATGGTTGCTCTCACGGTACAACAGTGAGTGGAGTTGAATAGTTGCAATAGAGGCCGTGTGACCTGCAAAGCCTAAAATATGTACTATTTGCCTTTTACAGAAAAAGGTCTGTTGACCTTTACTTCCTGTAGCAACACTTTGCCACACATCTTGCTCTGACAACCAGGCGCCTTGTTGCTAATGTGGTCAGCAGTGTCGCTTCAGTGCTTGCGTTATCAATTTCTTGGTGGTCAGCCCTTAAATGCTGTGTCTTAGTTGTGGTTTGGCTTCACCCAGCTCATCTCTATTACATACCTACTTCAGAGTGATGCCTCATTGCTTCACCCGTTTTTACCTCACTTTCCTGAGGTTTGCAGCTCCCGATGGTCCCCAACAGAACCTGCCTTCTCTTTTATCTAGAACACCAGTTACCAAACTTCGGTGTTCCTTAGTAAGTACCCCCACAGATTCCGAGTCAGTGAGTCTGGAGTGGGACCTAGGATCTGTATTTTAGACAAGCATTCCTCAATGATGATGACATAGATAGTTTATACAACCTCATTCTGTACTGATCAGAAGTAGTTCATATTCATCTTAATTCCTGTGGTTCATATTTTCTCTCATTTCATCCATTAGCTTCTGTTTATCAACACTGACAGCTTCTGAAACCTCTTTGGACACAGTACAGACTCTATGTCAGTGTGAACATTGATTTGTAGTTATAATAGCGTTATTTAGGTTACGAGTGGGATAACTTTTTTTTTTTTTTATCCAAAGTCTAAGTAAGTTTCTTGTTTGAGAGTTCTGTCTCTCTGCATAGACTGCATCTATTAAATGGTTTCTTCTCTAACTCCCAAACAAGTCTTTAACAGCTTTTATAGATTTGTAAGGACTACAAGCCCTTGGGTTGCAATGTCATTTTCTCCATTGCCCTGCCTTTACTCAGCACAGTTTTAGAAAACATCACTTGAACAATTACTGTTTTAGGGGTTGGGGGCTGAGTATACCCAGTATTAATTCAGGTGTAATGGGGGACTACAGAAGCGTCATAAAGCGTAGTTTCTGTCCTAGAATTGCTTATAATGTGATTAAAGAGAAAAATAATCAGGTGACTTACAATTGGGGCATAATTCAGGTCAGTAGAGTTAGACCCTTGGTGTTAAAGGTTTTAACATTTATTCATTCGGTCAATAAGTATTTATTGGTTGCCTACTCTGCCTTGGTACTATACTGGGAATAAACAAGAGAGACAAAAGCCTTTGCCCTCAGGGAGCTTACTCTAGTGGAGAAGACAAACAATAACAATAGTATGTGAGTTATAAACATTAAGGCGAGCACCAATTAAACATAAAAGGAGCATCAGAGAATGTGTGTTTAGGGATTGGGGAAGGGGTGGCGTTTCAATGACTTTTTTTGTAAATTACCCAAAGTCTCAGAAATTTGGATCTCCTGAGCTTTGAGACCCTCGCCTAAATCCTAGCCTCTGAGGCCCTGTGCCTGGAATCTCAAGACTGCCATGTTGCTCTGGAATTCTCAAGTAGGCAGAAATTCTAATCACGTGATAAAATTTCTTATTTCTTTATAAAACATAGTCTTAAAGGAAAAGGTATAACTCAGTGACATGAAGATGTTAGGGAATTTATGAAAGTCTAAATACATAGCCTCTGGGGAAAAATGTCTGGAAGCTTTTCTGGCCAAATGTTTGCATCTTTTCCTCCTTATCTTTCTGGCCTCAGTTCCTAAGGGAGGTCTGCCCTGACGACCCATCTAAATCACCACCACTCCCTGACCACCACCCCATTACCTCACTTCACTTAATTTTTTTTCATAGCACGTACCACTAATTTACGTACTTGATAATTGCTATCTTCCCTACTATAAAGAAAGCCCTAAGAAAGTGGGAAGATTTTTTGTTTTGACTCTAGTGTATAGTAAGTTCTCAAAACCTATTTGTTGAATGAAAGAAGATTGCCAAGGCTTAGCTATGTCCAACCATATGCAAGGGAGAGAGAAAAGTCTTTCCAACCACTTTGACCTTAAAAAGGTATTTCAATCTAATTTAAAATTCTAGTCCACTTTTTAAAGAATAGACAAACTTATTTTAATTGCAGTAATTCACCCATTTGGAGCAATCTAAAATAGAGCAGTTCTTATTAGTGAAATTTTCAAATTCCCCAGTTGGTTTCCAGATAGATAGATATACTTTTATTTTGTGAGCACATTATAGAAAAAGCTGCAATTAAAGCAAAATTCCTCATTCTCCTAAAAAGTAATGTGTCTGCATCTTTTTTCACTTAATAAAATGCATTTACCTTGCCTATCATGTTTCCCTTCAAATAACCTAATTTTATGTATATCATTTGAAACAGGTTTTTCCTGTATTATGAATTAATTCAAGCAAATGGAAGAACATACAGAATAATATAATATCTATGTGCTCACCAACCAGCTTTGTCAAATTTTAACATTTTCCTAATTTGCTTCATGTCTTTATTTTAGACAAATAAAAATTCCAAATACAGTTGAAAGCCCCTGTATAATTGTCTCTTTTCCCATTGCAGTCTCCCCTTCCCAGTGGTCATAATTATCTTGATTTGATTTTAAACCTCTCTACCCTTGTTTTTATGATTGTATACATATATGATTCCATAAACTTGATAAAGATGTATTATTATATAAATATCATACTACATGTATCATTCTGCCACTTGTGTTCTTTTTACTCAACATGGCTCTTTAGTATTTATTCCTTTTGAGATAGATAGGTAAGGCTTATCATAGGCTACTACACATTCCAGCTTATCTATGGCATCTTGGGTAGGCATGCCAGTTTATACTCCCATCTATAGTATATGAAAGTTGTAATTTGTTCACATTTTCACTGATGTCTGGTGTTACTGGATTTATTTTCCTCTTTGCCCTTCTGGTGGTAAGTTTCTATTTACTGTTATTTTGCCATGCATATCTCTAATAGTACAGTAAGAGCACCGTTTCTTATGCTTACCGGACTTTTAGATTTGTCCTTCTTCAATTACTTGTTCATACCTTTGCCCATTTTTCGTTAGGTTATTTAGCTTTTTAAAGTTGATTTATAAAAGTTCTTTGAATTCTGACTACCAAAAATTATCGGCTACTTGAGTTACAAAAACCATTATCCATTCTGTGATTTATGGTTTTCCTTATGTATGACACCTTGTGCCACACAGAAATATTTCATTTTAATTTAGTCTGCAAATTTGGTTCTTTATAACTTATGTATATTATATCTTGTTTAAGAAATGATTCTTTATCTTGAGACCATAATGACTTTAGCTTACATACTCTTCTCAAAGTTCAAACATTTTGATTTACACGTTAAAACTTTCAATATATGTGGCTGTATATTTACATATGATATTAAGCTGGGGTCTAATTTTATTTATTCCTATGCAGATATATAATTTTTCCTATCATCTATTGAATAACTCCTTTTCTCTCCATTGATTTGTAATGACACATCTGTCATATATAAATTTTGCATACACTTCTCTTCCATATCTGATCACTCGGTTTGATTCTCTGTGTTTTTACGTATCTGTGCACCAAAACCACACTGTCAATTATTATATTGATTTGTGGAGTATGGCATGGTCTGTCTACAGATGAGGCACCTGTGTTTGAACCTCATCTCCACTATATTCTTGTGTTTGACATCGTGCATTCTATTTACCCTCTCTGTGCCTCAGTTTCTTCTCCTGTAAAGTAGTGGCAACTACTAAACAATTGTTATGGCAGTTAAGTTAGCATATATTTATAAAGTCCTTGGGACAATATCTGACACAGAAAAACACTTAAAATTGTGTAATTGTGTTACCACCCATACTACATTAAAATACACCTTGATATTTTGATACTTGTTCTTTTTCTTCAAAAATTGTCACAGCTAATTTTTGTCCTTTTGCTCTTGCATATAAGTTTTAGGGTCAATTTATCATGTTCCAAAAAGTGACCTATTAGGATTTTAGTTACAACGATATTGGCTTTTTGGATTAATTTGTAAACAAAAACATGGCATTTTATGTTAAGTCTATCCATTTATGAACAATAGTGTGTATTTTCATTAAATTAATACTGTTTTCCAGCACAGTTAAGTTATACTCTCCTTGGGCATCTTGCGTATCACTTGTTAGATTTAGTGATATCTTTTTAAATTTGTATTTCCTAATTATTTCTTACATATAAAAAAATATATTTCTCGTATATAGATTTTCTGATGTTAAAGATACTTCCTTATCGTTGTTTATAGTGATGCACCTTTTTTGTTTACTTTGCTGGCTTCAGTTTGCTAACATTTTATCATATTTATATCAATTTTTAAATTTTATGTTCATATTTTAGATTGTCCTTTATTTTCTTTACTCATATTACCTTAGTTATTGTTTGTAATCAAGATTATCATAAAGTAACCTCATAAAGTGAATTACGGAGTGGTATGTCCTTATCTGTTTTCTGGAGGAATGTGTACATTTGGTGGATCTATTTATCAAAGAATTACGTATAACGAACATGCAAAATATGTGGGCGTAGCAGGGTTTTGTTTTATTGTTGTTGTTGGGTTTTTTTGTTGGCTATTTTAAATTACTGATTTAGTTTTTCAAAAAACTATGAATATGTTAAGGTTTTTCTTTCTTGAGCCAGTTTTGATTAGTTTTACTTTTCTAAAAATTACTTATTTTATCTAAATTTTCAAGTATATTAATGTAAATTTCAAATTATTTTCANTCTGCATCTTTTTTCTCCCAATCTCTCAGGTTTTGTAAGGTTTCCAATGTCTTCAGATCTTTTCTGTGTGATGTATGGGCGCGAGTGCAAGTACGGAGCTCCTTACTTCTCCGCCATCTTGCCCTCTCTCCTCTCTGATTAGTTTTACTTTTCTAAAAATTACTTATTTTATCTAAATTTTCAAGTATATTAATGTAAATTTCAAATTATTTTCCTAGTACTTATATTTTATATAATTATTAATCTAATCGTGATTATGAACATAAAACTACATTTGCCTTTTAATTTGATTTGATTTTGTTGATCTCATCATTTTTTTCTCTTTAATTTCACTTAGCATTATTTTATTTCTACTTTATTTGAGATTGTTCTCTTTTTTTTTAAGTTGAAGTCTTGGTTTGTTTTTTTCCATCATAAATACATAGGGCTATAAATTTTCCTGTAATACGGTTTTAGCTGCATTTCACTACTTTTATTATATAATATTTTGATTTATGTTATCCCAAGTATTTTTTTTAACTTCAAGGATCATTTTCTTTTTTTAACCATGAATTATCTCAAAGCATTCATTTATGTATTTTTAAGTATTTTTTTACCTTTTTGATTTTTATATCTTAATTAAATATGGCAATATGCCATTCTTTTGTAAAAATTAGATTCTTATTGTGTGTGTAAGTACTTCGTAATCATTATGTTTGTTACTGTAGCATACCTAAGACACAATACAGGTGCCCAAATCATTTACGCACCAAGATTCTTTGATATTTATTGGGACTTGCTTTCTGCTTTTATACTTGCTAAATTTTAGCATATCTATAACTGTTGTACACATTATTCTATTAATGTCCATTCAATCAGATTTCCCCATGAGTGGGAGTAGAACTTGTGACTATCAGATTTTATTTCCTTTATTAGGTTACTAATGAGCTGACTCCTGAGTAATCAAAAGGGAAGTGGCTAGTACCTGAGAGTAATCTCTAAGAGCTGAGAGCAACCCCTTCTTAACAGAAGACAAGAACCCAGGGACTTGAGTCTTACGCACATACACAAGTTGAATTCTACCAACTAATTAAATGAGCTTGAGCAGCCTCTCAGCTCCACATGAGAATGCAGCCCAGATGACACGTTGACTTCATCTTGTGAGGTCCTGAACAGAGAATACAGACTTCTCACCTACAGAAATGGTGAGATCATAAATGGCTGCTATTTTAAGTGCCTCAATTTATTGCAGTCTGTTTGTTACACAATAAGAAAATAGTTACCACATATTTTTATATTTAAGTTATTGATTGTTAAGGAGATGTGTCAAGATAACTGGTAGTAATTCTGCCCAATTTCTACTTTGTCTAATTGGAAGCCATATACTTGGTTTCTATAAATTCCAAAGAGATACTTATTCTTAATGGATTTATCTTTTATTATTATGTAGTGACTATTTATTATTAATGTGCTTCTTGCAAACTTATTTTGCCTGGTGTTAAAATACTTGTGCCATATATCTTTTGCATACTGTTTTCCTGGTAATTTATTTTTTAGTCCTTTTATTTTCAATCCTGTTTTATGTTTTTAGAATTATCTTTAGTAAACAGCATATAGCTGGATTTTTAAAACCTAGTTTAAGACTGTTTAAATAAATGGTGAGTTTAGGGGTACCTGGGTGGCTCCGTCGGTTAAGCAGCTGACTTTGGCTTGAGTCATGATCTCACAGTTCGTGGGTTGGGGCCCTGTGTCGGGCTCTGTGCTGACAGCTCAGAACCTGGAGTCCGCTTCAGATTCTGTGTCTTTCCCTCTCTCTGCCCCACCACAGCTCACACTGTGTCTCTGTCTCTCTCAAACAAACAAACAAACAAACAAAAAACTATAAAAATATTTTTTAAATATAAATGGTGAGTTTTCTGTTACATTTACTGTGATTATTGATTTACTTCATTTTTTTTCCCAGTACTATAATTATCATGCTTTTAAATTACTTATATTGCAATTTTTTTTTTATTTTGGAAGAGAGAAAAAGAGGGAACCAGTGGAAGAGGGGCAGAGAGAGGGGGACAGAAGACCTGAAGCAGGCTATGTGCTGATAGCAAAGAGCCCAGTATAGGGCTCCAGCTCATAAGCTGTGAGATCATAACTTGAGCTGAAGTCCTATGCTTAACAGACCAAGCCACTCAGGTGCCCCGATGTATTTTTTTTTATTTTTATAGAAGGTCTCCTGCCTTATAGGTCTTTGATCAAGTTGTCACCTCTCTCCTATTTTTCATCTCTATTAGTTAGAGTTCTATATTAAAATTTTATTCTTCTGGTAGCTACTTTTAAACTTCAACAGGTATCTTTGATTTAACAAACTTGAAAATTAATTGATATTCGTGCCCTTTTATCTTATACTTTGTCTTAACTTAGTTCCACCTTCTTTTTATAGCATTCCAATTAATCATTTTTATAGATACTGATTTATATGGTCAGTGCTTATTGATTACTCATATTTTATTTTTCTTAAAACTTTTTACACCTTATACCTTAATTCTGTGTTCAACTTCTTCTTCCTGTTGCATATTCTTTAGTAATTCTCTCTACATGCCCTCAGTATCTCTCTGAAATGGATTTATTTTGGCCCAAATTATAATTAGACAACTTTTCTCTTTCAGCACTTTGAAATTACTATTCCCTTATTTCAAGCATTTTTGACCTGGAGAAATCTTTAACACTACCCAATAAGAGGTAGCCTGTGTCCCTTCTCCTTGAATCCTCATAGCTACTGTGACTGTTTGATCAATAGAATATGGTGGAAGTGACACCATGCCAATTCGTGGGCCCAGGTCTTGAAAGATTGGCAGTTCCCATGTCTTTCCTCTTGAAATTCTCATTCTCAGGGAAGCCATCTTATATCTAATAAGTTTGATTGCCCTGGTACTATCATGGTGTGAGGAAGCCTGTGTGAATCACTGAGGAGGACCTCAGAGAACCAGTCATCCCAAACCACATGACCAAACATAGGAGTGAAAAAGCCATCTTGGATATTTTATAATTCCTGCCAATGTGATATAGAGTAGATCCATGGCCATAGACATAGGCCTTATTCTCATTTCTCCAGTCTTGTCCAGCTGCCAAAGATACCCTTAAGTCACAGGGGAGCAGGGTTGAGCTGTCCATACTGTGCCCTGCCCACCTCTCTGACCCATAGAATCATGGGCATAACAGAATGGTGGTTGTTTTGTATAGCTAAGTTTGAGGCAGATTATTACAACTTAATAGATATTGAGAATCATAGCATTTTCCATTTATAATACTTAAATCATACTGGGAAAGTATACATTAGTATGAATATTTGCTTAATATTTATCTTCCCCAAAAGAGTAGGTTTTATAAAAGTAAAATCAAACATAATTTGTTTTATGGTTTATTCTCAGGGTCTAGCCCATATAGATACTCAAGAAATATTTGTTGAATGAATAAATATCTTGAAAAGTTGATACTGCTCAATTGTTACACTAATTACTGCTTTACTAAACATGCTTAAAAATTATTTCTACAGTGTTGTTCATCTGGGCTTGTATAATTCCCTAAGATAATCACTTAATCATAGATGAAAAAAGCTCCAAAAATTTAGTATAAACTGCAGATACAAGATTTGTGGGATTTTTAAAAAAAAATGTTAAGACTTCTGCACTGATGATTTTCCTGGCCATAAAGACTGGAAATAGTCAATGAACAAAAAACGTTGGATCGAGTAGATAGAGTGCACATTGAAAAGTTTAGAGTTTAAATTTAAAGATTACTTAATCACTTTTATTTTAAAATCTGGGAAACATCAGAAGGTTTTCCCCAAATGGGCCCTGGCTCCATCGTGTATGAGTGACGATGCGGCTACTTCACGGTTTCCTGACATCTGTTGCTCCGTGTCTTCGTGGACAGCTGCTGAAAGTCTGATCTGTTTATTCTCTTTGTCACTTGGTTATTTTTGCTTTTACCCTCCAAAGATAAATAATTCCTTTGTAATGAGAACCTCTGGAAATAGAGTTTGGGGAAAACAACTATTTGTTTGTTTTCTCAGACTCCACCAAGCCCTAGAAATTAAAACCAGCTTCTAGAGATACATGAAATATAATAAAAAGATAAATTTTAACAGAAGAGAAAAAAGAAAAGAAGGAAGCAGATGAAGCAAAATAAAAGACAAGAAAATGGTTCTGGTGTAAGATTCAGAAATGCCAAACCATAGTGACTTTCATTCTGGCTTCGGGTGGGCCCACATGGGTCCCTAAGCATCATGGGAAAGGGGACGCTGGCAGTTACATGGTTCAAAGTGTCCATAATATGAATGTAAACCAACTGTTTAGAAGTACAGTTGTTCTTAGTTCCCATACCATACAGTAATTTCTCCCAGGTTCCTCATAAAGGGGACCAGGAGGAACGAAACCATTTCGGCTGATGTGTACTTTTGACGAAGAGAGTGTGTAGGAGAAGCTGCAAGCAAGCGAGGAATTCAGAAGAGAATAGGTTGCTTTCATACTTGTATTCTTGGTTGTCAGAAGTGTCGGCAAATAGTAGATAGTCATTAACTCTTCCTTGCCTGTATGTAAAAAAGAAAAGAGAAACAATCTGTGATTTCTTAATCATCTTTAACAAAGTTTTCTGGAAGAGAAACTTTTTTCCATGCACCTGATGTGCAATCTGGCACCACTTCTGTCACCTATCTTGAGCCGAGTGGTTGGGCATCACTGAGCACTGAGCAAATATTAATCGCTCAGAACTGAGAGGGTGCCGTGGGTTTAGATGCCTTGGAGAAAATGTCTGCATCACTTCTGCGGCCATCATTGCATTCCTGAGATCTTGGGAGGCAAACAGTAATAGACATCACTGTCAACCTTGATCCCCTCCCTGCTACACAGGGCAACTGATCAGTCCTCTTACTTTATGCCCTTGACGTCTCCAATTCCTTCGTCCTGAGTTCTTTTTAACTACTAACATCTGACCAACCCCCCCCCCATTTCTTTATTTTCTGGAATAAATCTTAAGATAACCTGATGATATTCAGTTGATAGTAAACCTTACTTTCTTAAGCCATAGTTTTCTTCTCTTTACCAACCTTTATGTCCACCAAACAGTAATTATACTGTGGCCTGAAAGACACAGTGTCATTGTGTGAGTGAAAGTCAGAGTGTAAAAGGGGGGGCGCTTAACAATGAGGCTATAGTATTCTTTGTTGTGTTGCAACTGTCCATCTAGGTTATGTGAGAAGGCCCAGAGGTAAAGCCAAGTCACGAAAAATAGGTTACTTTATTTCCACACTGCTCCACCCTCTGAAGCATATTGCTTCAATTAGAACAATGCTACACATTTTGTGGTGGTAAAGAATGAGGCAGTCTTTCCCTTTATTTTCTTTGGTCAACATTTTCTTTACTTGGAAAAGCAGCCTCTGTGTGAAAAAGCAGGAAACAAAGCACCATCGTCTGGACTCTACTTTTACCCTGGCCAGTGAAACACCAAAACATGGCAGCGGGCAAGGCTCCCATGATGGCATTTTCCATCTTTTCTGAAACAGCCGTTTGGCCATTGCAATGGGGACTCTTGTTGATTTTCTTTTTTTTTTTAAACCTCATAATTTGTGTTTGTTAAGGGCTCGTTGACATTTCTCTGCCAAAACAGAACACCTGTACAATAAAGGGGAGAGAAAGAACTAGGGAGTGGAGACATTGGCCGCTGCTCTGCTGATGACTCTGTGTAGCAGATGCAGGTCAAGTCCAACAAGTCCCCTTGGCGTTATCAGAAGGGAAGCCTTGCTTGGTCATCCTCCATTGAGGAGAGTGTTATGGGGGGAGCACCACACCAGCCTGTTCTTCAGGGGGATCTCACAGTCTCCAAGGCATCATATCATGGTGACAGACCCACAACACACGTGCAGCCTTTGCCAAGTGCAAACTGTTGGCATCTGAAATACTTACATCTGGCAAGCCCTGAAAGTGGAAGTTGATGTCCTGTCACATATATGTGGGTACCAGGCTGCATGGCAGGAAATGGCTTGGAGGAGGCAAGATGCGACAATCGATTTTGCTTTAGGGGCAAGGCGCCTCTACGTCGGCTGTCTTGTGCATGCAGAGGGAAGGCCAAGGAGCTAGGGCAGCTGCCTCTTCTGCAGACCAACTACACAGCTCTGGACATGTGGTCCCAGCAGAGCCCTCTGCACTGGATTGGTGTTCAGTGAATTATACCAGTTACTCAACTCCAGAACCCGGAGAGAATCAAATGAGCGCAAGGAGGATTTAACAGGAAGCTGCTCAGAGTCTTCCTGGCCTACATTGGATAAGAAAATGTACCTCTAGGAGGAATGGCTAAGGAAAGGCAGGCCTCAGATAATCGGGTCTGTATGTGCCTTCCGCAAGCAGTCTAGTTAAGGAAACAGCTGCTCAGACCTCAGACCACTTTGGAGTTTAAGCCATTGGCTCTGTCACTTTCTAGCTGTATCACCTTGGACAAGTTGCTGAACCTTTCTGAACCTCCGTGTTCTCATCTGTGAAATATAGGTACCTGAGAGTGTTGTCATGAGAATCAAACAAGATAATGTGTATTTAAGTGCCCTATTTAGGGGCGCCTGGGGGGCTCAGTCGGCTAAGTGTCCGACTTTGGCTCAGGTCATGATCTTGCGGATTGTGGGTTCGAACCCTGTGTCGGGCTCTGTGCTGACAGCTTGGAGCCTACTTCAGGTTCTGTGTCTCCCTCTCTCTCTGCCCTCCTCTGATCATGCTCTGCCTCTGTGTCTCTCAAAAATAAACATTAAAACAATTTAAGTACCCTATTTAGTCCTTGGAACTGTCACCATGCTCCGTATACATTATCTTCATTATAATTACTCATTTTGTTCTGTAGGTACATGATCTTAAAACATTACTATTATAATCAAATATCACTGAGGATACCCTGTATGTTACTGATGGACATAATTGCAAAAGCAAGAATAATAATGTATTTCCTCTTTGAAACTAAAAGTTTTTTCATATAGGCAAGAGGAATCATGTTTTGCTTTATTAAATTCTTAATTTAGTTAAGTTACTCAACAGTTTCCTTTCTAGATGTTTTCTTTAGGAGTATTTTTCTTTTTTTAAATCAGCCCCTCAAAAAGTAGCAGTTTGACGGTAATTCACATCTCTATGTTGGACCTCAGTTTTCTTCATTTATGAGATAATGCATGAGGTCCTTCTCAGTTCTCACCCATATGCACGACTCACTTGAGCTTCATAAAATCTCAATGAGTTTCTTACGTTAGGGATTGCTTCCCTCATTTTACAGATTAGCTAAAATATTTGAAGAAGTCACAGGGTGTGTTCAAAGTCACTTCAAGTAAGTAGAAAGGTTAGGATTTGAACCAAGAACTTCTGAGCCTAAGGACAGTATTCTGCTTCCTGTGTCTTTAATCACATGAAAATGATGATAATGTCTCAAATAATTAGGACACATTAAAGCTTATTAACTGTACTGTTATACTCGTGTTTCACAGGCACTTCAGAATTTTATAGTTCTTCATGATTATCATTATAATAGCACTTGTTACTATTAAAAACCAGTGAGCACTATTCAGTCATGTAGAGGTTGCTTTCAAAAGTTTAAAGAGATTGGGAAGAGCATGCACTGACCCCTTAATATTCTCAAGCTATTGCCACTTGCCATTGAATAAATAATTATTTGTTATGCCAAATGAGACTTATTCCCTTAGATGTTATTATCTTTCTCATAAATATCGAGTGTTTTAAAAGGCTGGCAATTTGACGTTTATAGTCAGTTTTATTCCAAGATGGTGAGGGTAGTGTTAATAGTAATAGGTAACATTTGGTGCGGCACCTGGGTGGCTCAGTCGGTTAAGCGTCCGAGTTCGGCTCAGGTCATGACCTCACGGTTCGCGGGTTCCAGCCCCACGAGCCTGGAGCCTGTTTCAGATTCTGTATCTCCCTCTCTCTCTGACCCTCCCCTGCTCATGCTCTCTCTCTCTCTCTCAGAAATAAATAAAACATTAAAAAATTTTAAAAAAAAAGATAACATTTGGAAAGTTCTCACTAAGCGTCAGGCTCTTTGCCTAGTACTTCATGTAGGTTTCCCATTTAATTCTTTCAATTAATCCTATGGGGTGGTTATGTCTCTTACTCTCATTTTATAGTTAAGGAAATTGAGACACAGAGAAGTCAAATGACTGGGTCATAGATCTAGCAAGCAGTAGTGCCAGGAATTGAACTCAAATAATTTATTAGGATTTTTTTCAGAGAAGATTGGCTTATATCTTTAAAACTCTATTGAGCGGAAGGCTCATAATTCATTCAGTCATTATTTGCCCAGCACCTGCTATGTGCCAGGCACAGTGTTGGTATTGGGGAGACAATCGTGAACAGGGCAGATGGTCTTGTATGTGAATAGAAAATAGGAATGGCCTCATGTGAGAAGCATGGTGGGCAGAGCTATTCAGTTACTTCTATAGCCACTCTGTCTCTATCGCAAGAAACCAAAATTCTACCAAGTGACCAGGATTTAACCTTCTTTTGTGTAACCATTCGTTCTGTTAGACACTTTGAGTCTCTTTAGGATCTTAAGGTTAAAGGTCTTGCTACTATGGACTAAACTGGTTAATGTACCTCCAGGTCAACTGTTGGGATCAATGTGGGGCATTTGACACTGCCACATTGACTCCACCACTTTGATCCTAAGAACATTGAGATACTACTCTTTTAAAAAAAACATATTCAAATCAGAATTTTGCCAGCACTGATTAAACTTTATTGGCAGTTTTAGGGAGGGAACCCATTGCATCCAGCAAATTTAATTTGTTCATCAATTTTCTAGAAGACCCAGCCAAACCACTTTCCATTCTTTCCATTCTAGTGTTCATGTTATTGAAATTATTTTCATAAAAATCAATTCTTTTTTCCATTTAAAATTTATAATGAAGATTTGATTTATTGATCAAATCTGTATCCATAACAATTTTAACAGATTATAGTGGATCTTCTTTATGAGTATTGTTTCTGTTAAGTTCATTTTTCCAAAGTCTGACTTTTCATATTTCATGAAGTATTGATTTTTCTCTCAAAATTTGTTTTGCTTTTTTTAGAAAGATTTATGGGTGGATTTTTGACTGCTGTGTTCTATTTTATGCCGATTATTTTCTCTCATGATATTCGTTATAAGTGATGACATTCTGTTTTTATTTTCTAGTTTACCCACAAGGAAGATAGGAGCATATATTTTGCAATGTGGAGATGGAAAGGGCAGGAGAATAGTTCAGGCAGTGAGGAGACTGGGGGATAGTAAGAACAAAACAGACAAAGTGGAAAGTAGTGGGGAGTAGAAGGATAAATGGAAAGGATATTGGAAGAGGAGGAAAACAGGAGAAAGCAAACAGAAGTATGGGAGAGGAAATCAAAAGAATCTCATTTTCAAAATGGAGGATTCAAAACAATTGGCTCAAAGTAGTGAGGTTAAAATAACCTGTACCACTTAGTGCAAATTGAACATCCATGTGTTACCTCTGAAAATAAATTGGGTGGGACTCTGTCATTTCAAATAACCGGGACCCTTTTAAGATTTTTCCTTTGCAGGTCTGCAAGACTTTGTCATACCTTGACAGAGTTGGCTATTTTCTTTATTCTTTTTGTGGTAACCATAGAATGTTCTAATTATCTGTTTCTTAGCCCACTGATCTTGCTAATATCTGCTGACTGTGGATGGGAAATTGGCCAGTGGGAATGTGTTTGGATGTGTCTGGTAAATCATTTTGAAAACATGGTACTGGAATAGGTAGGCTTCTTCAGAGAGGATACCTTCTGACAAGGCAGGGGACTTGCTCTCTCCACAGAAGTCCACATGCATTCTCACTAAAACCCCACTGAAGGGAACCTGAGTGATATTCAGAATGGTATGAGTAAAACCACCTTAATTAACTGGGGCTGTCAAGGTCACACTGCAGAGCTGGTAACTAGACACTGAAGCCTGGACTCGCTTGGGAAGGCTGAGTAAAGAACTGTTACTCTACAACTGCTGCCACCAAGATACTCTCCAGATAGTCTCTCTGTTGTTGCTTCATTACCTTATTCCCCTTTACTATTGAACATTTATTTTTTGTGATCACTGGTTTAATGTTTTCCCTGGACTAGAGACCATACGTTCCATGAAGGAAGGGACCAGCTGTTTTGTTCCCCACTCTGTACCTTTATTTAATAGAGTCCCTGGCACAAGGAGGCACTCAATTCACATTTGTTAAAAAAAAAAAAAAAAAAAAAAAAAAAGTCAGTGAATTAATCTAAAAGGACAGAGCAGAGCTTTTGAATTTGGTACAAACCAGAGTTACCTCGGAAGACTATTCCTGCTTGATTCTTTATTCCGGCTCTGGAGAGGAAAGAGGGTGAATGGAGGGGGAGATGGATAAGGGTCCTCTTACTCATGACCCTGCTTCCTGTATGTTGATACTGAGTATCCCACTATGTGCTTGCCTGGCACCATGCCAGGGCTGGATTCAGAACTGGCTCTTCTCAGTTGACAGTGGAGCTGACCTGAGGGAACGGAAGTTGGTAGAAGCAAAAAGTTCCAGTGTCCACATTTGTCACATGACAATAAACTGAGAGAAGAAAAGGACGTTCAGAAAACTGAGCATAATAGCTTTTGACACCAGGAAGCACAGGCACCATGAAATAAAAAATGTATCATTATTATCTGAATCTTGGGATTTCCCAGATGTTCAGAGCGTATGGTCCCCTGGAGCACAAAAGATAGAACTGCTTCTGAACGATGACTCTAATTATAATAAAAACATGAATTGATCCATTTAGTTGAGGGAGCAAATTAGGTGGAAGGAGCATCCTTGTTGCTTTCTCTGGTCTGATGTCCCACCACTTTCGCATCATTGTCTGTACTCCAGCAACACAACTGGACCGATCAGCCTTGCTCTTGATCTGGGCCTTTGTGTGTTCTGCTCCTTTGCCTAGAGAACTCTTCCTCTTGGCCTTGACAGGGCTAGATCCTACCCATCATTCAGCTCTCTGCTTCAGCATCCCTTTCTCATATCTTACCACCCTATTTAAAGCATTTCCTGACACGAGTCTTCTCTTTATTATTTTCCCTGAACTTTTCTCTGGTTCCGATTATCTTACTGCTTCATTTGGTCTTCTGTTTGTTCCCTTTCTTTCTTCCAACAGTGTGAGGTTGGTTAGAGTCTAGATGTTGTCTGTTTGGTTCATTTGGTATTGTCAGCCTCTAAATCATCACCTGGCCCATAGTAGGCATTTAATACATTCTTGTTGGATGGATGAATGAATGCATGAGTGAATGAATGGTTGGATGAATTGATGAGATCTGAGGCATCTAGGAACCTATGTGCGTACTAGATTCTGTGATCGTAGAGGGCTACGTTAGGCAGTTTGGATTTTTTTGCAGTGTAGTGTATCTATCTAGATTCTGTGTTGCCAACAGCAGTGTCCATTCATGCTAGTTTAGACAAAAAAAGGAATGTATTAAGAAGGTAGTAGGTGGCTTTTATTCAGGGTTACCACTAGGGGGGTATGGCTCTAGGCAAATATTTTGTTTCAAGTGATGCCTGACAGTTACCAATAAGTGATCAGTCTAATCTAAGAACACTTGTTCAGTTAGATGATAGTGCAGGATCAATGGGACATGTTGGATGTATGAAGTTTTGTTTTTTTTTCTGGTCATTTTTAACTGTATGTAAGGGCCTGGAACTATGGAAATAGGTAGCTACCTTGTCTAACCCAGGACAACTGGCTGGCTTATCTAGGTATATTCAGACCTTTCCATATTTTGTCTAAATAAGGTAACCTATGCTTCATTGTAATGTCACTCACTTTCTGGATGTGTGTTTCATATTTTAATCTTGATTTTTTGCGGTCAGGATGCAAACTGTCTTCTAAAACATGGGTGTCCCCGAAATTCATAGCTTGAGACAGAGGCCTCATTTGCCCAGATCTAAAGGCAGCATTGCTTCTAGAACTTCCAGAAAGCGACGGAGCCAGGTTATGAAGCCACACTGTGGGGATCCACACCCAAACACACTGCAGCAGTTTTTACCACTGCCGCTGCCACAAAAACTTCTTTTCCCCTTGGCACCAACAGCGCTTGATTTAAATGCCAGAAGTCGTGCAACAGTCACTGCGAGCCAGGACTCCCGCTGTTATGCGTGTCAGGGGAGCGGTCTCTGCGTGGAGCTCGTTCTTCATAGTGCTCAGCCCTCAAACCATGTCTCCGACAGGTGTGTTTTGATGGGTAGAATCCAAGCTACCCCTGCAGCTGCAAGAGAGTCTGGGAATACAAGTTTAGTTTTGTTTTATGTTTTGGTTTGGCTTTTTGTTTTTGCTTTTGTTTTTGAATTCGGTCTTGGAAAGGTAGGGCTTCTACTACAGAAAGTTAAACAATTGTAGCAAGGATTTTCAGTGATGTAGCTACCACTGACAGATTGGATGCAGCAGCTTTTTTAGCATTTTGATTTTTTTAATGTTTGTTTATTTGAGAGAGAGAGAGAGAGAGAGAGAGAGCACATGAGCACAAGTAGGGGAAGAACAGAGAGAGAGGGAGACCTAGAATCTGAGGCAGACTCCAGGCTCTGAGCTGTCCACACAGAACCCAACATGGGGCTGGAACTCAAAAATTGTGAGATCATGACCTGAGCATGACCTGAGCCAAAGTCGGGCGCTTAACTGACTGAGCCACCTATGCACCCCAACCATTTGTCTGTTTTACTTATTTTTTAAATTGTTTTCAATGTTTATTTTTGAAGGAGGGAGAGACAGAGCATGAGCCGAGGAGGGACGGAAAGAGAGGGAGACACAGAATCCGAAGCAGGCTCCAGGCTCTGAGCTGTCAGCACAGAACCCTAATGCAGAGCTCGAAATCCCAAATTGCGAGACGATGACCTGAGCCAAAGTTAACTGGCTGAGCCACCCAGGCGCGCCAGCTTTTTAGCATTTTATATATGAAAGCGACATGACTTCTGTTTTAAAATCATAAAATCACTCTGACTTCTGATTGGATTCTGTATTAGAAGGTAGCAAGAGTGACAACAGGTGACAATGTTTGTGCAGCAGAGGGAGGAGAGGTGAAGGCCATCTGGAGGAGGGTGTGGCCTCAGGGATGGAGAGCGGCTGGCAGATCCCCTCTACCCCTGCAGACGGGATGCCCTAGCGGAGGGGAGCTGCAAACAAGTTGCTGCTCACCTCATTTTGTTGCACTGTGTCTATATTATTATACAGAGAGAATGTCTGTATAATAATAAACTAAGTGTTCCATCCCTGAGAAGATGTCTAGGAAAACCACAGAAAACCCTAGGTTATCAAATTGGCAATCTAATATTGCCTAAGGTACTAAGTGCCAAAAATGAGGGTATAGTACTCCACTTTTTTTTTTTTTTTTTTTTATTCTAGTTTGGTTTTCATAGTCCTGATCATGGATGGTAGCTATATTAGATGAAGTATCTACACAAAGTAGGTTGGTAGTATATTAACCTTTTTATTTTTTATGTTACATTTTTTTATTTGCTAAAATTGCAGCAGGCATCCAGGTCAAAGTGTAGAACTCTCTATTTAAGGTGGTTCTTACCTCCTGGCTGGCTCAGGCAGAAGAGCATGTGACTCATGATCTCAGGGTTGTGGGTTCGAGCTCCACAGTGGGTGTACAGATTATTTAAAAATAAAGTCTTAAAAAAAAAAAAGCTGGAATCCACAGATAAAAATATGATATGAATGTTGCAAATCTGAGCTACCAGGAAGTGCCTTTAAAAGGAATTTCCTGATGACTGTAAAACACATATTATCAACTCTTTTATTACTAACCTGAAGATAAATCTGTATAACCTGATCCAGTCATAGCTAAAAGGAATATAGAATTTTCAAAAAGGTTTGGAAGATTGAAAGCCCTCCATAGGGGAGATGCATTATTTTAGGAGATCTGATTAGGAATGGAAGAAGAAACTGAGCGAGGGGAAAAATTGACGTTAACATCAAAGAAAATTTCCTTCAGTGAGAGTCGTCGAGTGGTAAAAGACCAAACCTTGGAATCTCTCCTAACAGGTTTGGTCCTCACCCTCTGTAAGACAGCCAGATTCTGACCTTGCCAGTCCCTGGTCTGCACAGGGAGCAGGTGCTTTGCCTCTAAGGCTATCTCTGTTCTATAGCCACGATCAGATGTGACATGAATTTCAGAAGAGATCTAGAGGAATTGCACAGAGCACCCGGAAATGTGAAGACACCTCTCATGCTTCTGTTGCTGACAGCGGAGGTGGAACAGAAGGTGCCCAGTGATCACCCATGGGGAACAAGCCCTTTATCATAGCAACAACCTATTTTGAAAGAAATCATTTACATTATAATCATAATTTATTGACGTAAGACATAACAACTTCATTCTAAGCAGTGGCTGGCTGACTAGTAGAATGTCTTCATTAACCATGATATGGGTGTCCCCTCTGATTTACATTGAGCGAGGTTCATAATTTGCCATACAAAAAAATAATTTGACACATTAGGAAAGGAAGGCTACATTTTAAACAGCACTTTTATATTTCATGCCTTGACATTTTACGTCTAATTCTAGGAACTTTGTAGTTCTTGTGTGTTTTGTTTTTTATGGTTAAATTCAAAGAAAAAAAAAACCCTAAAACATTGCAAACAAACTATGTAAATGAACCTGTTTTTCTTTCTGACATTTTTTTTAGACTTCTGGAAAGAGGGAGATACATGTTGGAGCATACATAGATCAGGGAAAATCTGCTTCTGGTTTTTGTGAGATCCAGAATACTTAGAAAAATAGGGGTACTCCTGCCGATAATCACCTGTGCACTAAAATCAACATACACTGCTGAGAAAAAGAACAGAAGACCCAGTGAAAGGGGAGATGTACCGTGTCCGTAGGTTACAGTGATTGAGAAAACTCAAGGTGCCACTTCTCTCCAAATTGATCCATAGATCATAACTGCCATTAAAATTGCAATGGGTTCATTTTTTAAATAGAAATAGAAGTACAGATTCTAAATTTGATATGGAAATTCATAGGTTCCACAACATCTAAAACAACTTAGGGGAAAAAGAAGAAAAGTCAAATTCTAGAACTAACACTATTTGATTTCAAAACATCTATAGTAATTCAAGCAATATGATATTGGTGTAAATCAGGAATAAGAAAACTTTTTATGTAAAAGGTCAAATAGTAAATATTTTGGGCTCCGGAGGCTATCCGGTTCCTTTCACAGCTCTTCAACTCTGCTCTTGTTGTTTGGATACAGCCATACACAAAATACATGAAGACTCAGTGGGACTGTGTTTCAACAAAGTTTTAGTTAAAGCCCTGAAATTTACATTTACATCATTTTTACATGTTAGGAAAAACTATTTGATTTTTTCAACCATTTTAAAATATATCAAACATCATTAGCTTCTGGGTGTATAGAAATAACCAGTGGACCATACCTGACCTGTGGGCCTTTGTTTGCTGACCCTCAGTGTAAAGATAGACAAAAAGATCAATGTAACAGAATAGTCCAGAAAGACCTATGTATATATGGACAACCAATTCTTGACAAAGATACACAGGAAAAAGTACAGTCAAATGGTGATGTGATATCCACATGCAGAAAGACCTTTACCCACACCCCTAGGCATATGCAAATATTAACCCCCAACAAGGAATTTAAAGCCTAAAACTATAAAACTTGTAGAAGAAAATGTAGCAGAAAATCGTTGTGACTTTGGTTTAGAAAAGGATTTGTTGACAGAATAACAAAAGTATGATACATTAAAAAATGGATAAGTTGGACTTTATTTAAACAACAACAACAAAGGACTCCTGATCTCTAGAAGACATTGTTATTAGAATTGAATATCAGTAGATAAAAATAAGCAACATGGTATATCCATACAATGAACCAATAAAAAGGGATGAACTATTGATGCATGCTACAACATGCATGGATCTCACAATAATTGTGCTAAGTTAAAGAAGCCAGACAAAAAGAGTATAGACTGTGTGATTTTTTAAAAATGTGAACTAATCTGTAGTGATAGAAATCAGATGAGTGGTTGTGGGGGCTGGGGGTGGGCGTGGGTGGGGGCAGCAGGAAAGGATTATAAAAAAGCATGAGGACACTTTTCGGAATAGTGTTTCTTTCATTATTTTGATCATGGCTGTGGTTTTCCAGAAAAATATAGATGTCAAAATGTGTCTAATAGCATACTTTATGTAGTTAATTTTAGACCAATTTTATCTCACAATAAACAGATTATAAAAGTAGAGACGTACCTACAGGTAGTCTAGTTATTGTAGCAATTAGACAAAGACATTTTAAAGATCTGATTAATGTATTTCAGAAAACAGATGACATGATGGAGATTTTCAGTGGATAAATGGAATATATTAAAAAGCACAGAATAGATATCTAAAATCTGATTAATATAATTCTAAAATTAGGCTTCACAGAAGATGAGAAAAATCAAAGAGGAGATTAATTAACTGGAACATAAAGTGTACATTGGTTATGTGGTGCATAACAAGGAATCACACAATCGCATAAAACCTTCATTTTGGTCATTCGGCTGCAGCTCACCCAAGGCATCTCTGCTTTGAGTTGCAATCTCTGAGGGGGACCCACTTCGAGATGCAGAGTGAGGTTTGACTAGGTCCTCTGAATTCCATATTCATCTTGAGTGGAGAACAGCTATATGCCATGGGATTTTAAAATTTAGACTAAACAGGTGGTTTTCTTCAACAACACAGTCACCACGAAGTTCCCAAAACTGACACAAGAAGAAATAAAAAATACGAGTAATACTAGATCTATGGTAGAAATTGGACCTGTTCTTGACAACTAGTCTTACCCAAATCTCCACGTACATTCACATGACGTATGGGTAAAGTCCAAAAATTGTTTAAAGAAGAAATAAAATCAATCTCACTCCATTCTTTAGAACAATCGAAAAACAAATGGAAAGGGAACATTTTTCTGTGCATTCTGAGGCCCACATAAATTTGGTGACAAAATTGTAGACCAGTTTCTGTATCAGACTTTGACACAAAACTCCTCAAAAAAATATTAGCAAGTTGAATTAAATAAAATATAAAAAGGAAAATACATCACAACTAACTTGGGTTTATCTCAAGAAAACAATGTTAGTTTAACAATTGAAAAATCAATCACTGTAAGTCACTGCATTAAGAGAACAAATGAGAAAAATCATGATCACTTTAATAGATTCAAGAGGGAGCATTAGAAAAAACCCAACAGGCTTTCATGATAATAAAAGAACATTTCCTTACTCTAGTAAAGAGTAGCTACAAAACATCTACATAAATCTTCATATGCAGTGGTGAAATATTGAAGATTTCCACCAACATTGAGAACGAAACAAAGAAGTCCACTCTCACTAATTCTGTTCACAGTGCCAGAGGACCTAGTCAGTGCAACAAGGCAAGAAAGAAATAAAAGTCATAATAATTAGAAAGTAAGAAGTAAAACTGCCATTTTTCACAGGTAGCACGATTTTGTATGTAGAAAATCTCAAAGAACTAAAGACAACTTATTAGAATTAATAAGTGAATATAGCAAAAATCAATTGAGTTTTACATGCAATATAATAAACCTTCACAGTTCATAAAGTTCTGAATGATAAATGTATGTGTGGTTACTGTACAGAAGAGTTGGATTCAGATGCCAGTGATCTCTGAGGTTAAAGTTTCCTTTCATGTATTTGTGAAGGACCTGAAGTTGTCAAATTCCAAGCAGATGGCAACAAACCATTACAAATTAAAATGTAAGAGTGATGCCACTTAACATAGCATCATCAAATGATCAATTACTTAGCAGTAAACCTGATTAAATATTTGCAAGACCTCTATGAGGAATACTCTAAAATTATTGAGAAATTAAATAAAACCTATCATGTTCTTAGATTAGCAGATGAAACATTGAAAAGATATGAATTCTTCCCAAATTAACCTATAGATGGAATGCCATTTCAGTTAAAAGCCCAGAAGATTCCATAATGGAGATTGATAAGCTGATTCTAAAGTTTATATGGAAATGCACATGGGAATAATAGCCAAGAAAATCATGAAGTTGGAACATGTATATGATCAGATATCACAAGTTAGTGTGCTTACTGTTATACTTCATATAAAACAAAGGGGAATGAGGAAAGTAACTATCTTTTCAGTAAGTAAGTGGTACTGAATCACTTGGATATCCATCCAGGGTATGGGGGGGAAAGAATCTTGGTTCCAACAACACACCCTATACGAAAATAAATTCCAAGTGTCTTATGGACTTAAGTGTGAAAGGTAAAGCTAACATAGGGGAATTTCTCATGACCTTGTGGTGGGTAGGCAAAAATTAATTGAAAGTATTTGGGGCTGAGCGTTACACGGCCAGAAATAAACTCAAAACTGTGAAACCAGCTATAAAGTGCAATACCTGATTATCTCACTTCAGGCCCCGTGCATCTGGATTTTAAATAGTCGGTGGGACTCCACTTTGATAGTGGATTCTGTAATAGTAGAGGCTTCACAGTGTCTCTCTACAACCGTATCTAAGATATGGGGGGGTGGGGGTGTGCTTTATAAAGACAGTAAAAGGAAACATTGAGAATGAGTGTGGAGACCCTTAACTGTATTTGCTTTACTATGTAGTAAATGTAAGAATAAATCCATACAATAAACTATAAACAGTATAAGGTTATGATATTTATTTCCAAGCCGATCTCTAAGGATTTAATGAAAACTGCAGCCAGCAGAAGCTATGGACTTTTCTGTCTTTGTCACTCTGGTTCAGAGTTTTCCTCTTTTATCACTTAGATCCTGCTAGTATTTTGGATGCCATGCAAGGCTCAAGGGATTGGCAATGCTTACTGATACAGCCACTCTGTGGAAGTGATAGAAAGTGATAGGAACATGGGCTGTGGAGTCAGACAGCTTCCTCTGGAATCCTACTGTGGGCTTACTAACTATCTAAGCTTGGGTGATACATTATATCTCTCTGAGCCTGTTTTCCCAGTTGAGGAAAAAGGTGAGCTACTCATAAGGCTGCTAGGAAGCCTGAATGCAGAGATGGTGATTTTTCACTTAATGTTAGCAAGATGCTTCCTTGCCTGTTGTAAGGAGTTCTTAAGCTTTGAAACAGCAAGGGCTCAAAATTTAGCTTTCAAATAAAAGTCCCTATTCATGGGTTTTTAACGAGACATTTGATCTTGTTAAATATGTTCTACAAATACCATGCAATCAGTTACTCAAAGGTTTTTTTTTTTTTTCTTCCTTTTCCTTGGCATGCATAGGTTTTGGTTTCTCTCACCCCCTCTACTGCATCCGCTCCATGGTACAAAGAAGAAGGTTTATATGTGATCCAAGGGTTTGCTTTATCTTGGTTGTTGTTGTTGGGTGGTTTTCTTTTGTTTTTACTGAGAAGGACAAGTCCTACATTGGATCTAAAGTAAAAGTGGGCTCACTATTGTGCGGAAGCGATGAGTCCCGTGATACTTTGACACAACTCCCTCGCTGCTGCAGGAGTCCATGTTTTACTGTTTAAAAACATATGGCACAAATTATTCCAGAAGTCAAAGTTCCGCATAAGCAGAACTTTGCCTTTCTTTATGGGACTCTGTTGGTCCCCATTGTTTTACCTGCGGACACGAGTGTGTATTGCAGCTGTTGAAATCTTGACTTCTTAGCTATTCCGTGGGTACCAACTCATGCCTTTTCATCGGATGCCGCGCTGGTGAGGAATAGGGTATTTTTTATTTACAAATGTGAAACCCTGCAGCCAGCCATATCTCTTTTACAATGCAGTGAACCTTCCAAACCCTTGTCTTAGTCTCTTGGAACCAAACAAATTACATGCCATCGTGTGCTGTATATCACAGCTGGAATGTTTAGAACGTCTGGCTGAGTGGAGTTTGGGAATGGGCTTCTCCGGTGAGCTGGAGCAGATTGTGTCTTTGACTGACAAGCTGCCATTTTCTTGAGATTTGACAATTTGGGGTCCTTCACCTCTCCATGCAAAAAAACCTTAACCTCAGAGAGCTTTGGCATTTGACCCCAATATTTTTATACAGTAACCATACATGCATTTATCATTCGGAGCTTTATGAACAGTGAAGGTTTATTACACTGCACTCAAACCTCATTTAACCTTTTCTCTTGAAGCAATACTTTAAAACAGAGTTGAAAGAGTTTGTACAACCAAGACTCGTTGGTTGACCTTTTTTGTGCTTCTGTTCCTGAGAACGCTGGTATGGATGCTTGTGGTCAGTAGAAGTTTTCTGTAACCTTGAAGAGACTTCCCCTTCTGTCTGAATATGTTCTTGTGAGGCCTCTTGGTCCTTGGAAGCTTGGGGATTGTCAGCGATTTTAGCATTTTTTAAAATTTATTTTTGAGAGGCAGAGCACGAGTTGGGGAGGGGCAGAGAGAGAGGGAGACACAGAATCCAAAGCAGGCTCCAGGCTCCGAGCTGTCAGCACAGAGCCCTATGCGGAGCTTGAACCCACGAACAGTGACATTGTTATCTGAGCCAAAGTCGTCCCCAAAACCGACTGAGCCACTCAGGTGCCCCAGTGAGAGATTTTATAAAAGGAAACTCAGAATCGGTGATCAGATCTGTCCCTCATGTATACCCCTGTCACTTCCTCCTCTATTTGGCTTATGTTTTTCCCCTTTTCCAGTCCACATATCAGCCATAACATAAGAGCCACTTCTTGCCTGGTAACTATTATTTCTTCCCTTTCTGTTCCTGCCCTCGTGAAACCCCATACCCTAAAAATCTGTTCCTATCTGAGCCACAAAAGTTAACATTTTATCACCATATACTATTTTGGATTTTTTTTTAAATTTTGATTTGTATACATACTGCTTTCCCAGCTTGCTTGCAAGTATTCCAAGGACTAGAATTGTGTGCTGTTCTTCTGAAACTCCATATAAACCTACCGCCACACCTAGCACATTAGTAGGAATATGCCATGGGTTACATGGGCACATTTGACATAGTATTTTATGAAGTGGAAGTGTTTACATCTGAAGAAAAATTTTCCTCAATAAGCAGGCAATAATTAAGGATGAGTCAGAATTTCCTGCATTGGAAGTTCAGAAGATTTACATGGTTACTATTCCTTGGAAATGGGGCTATTTGGTACCTGAAAAGCGCTACTGCGTTACTTCTTGGGTATAGACAGAAAACTCTGAACTTTTGTTTTATCTCCTGTAATTTCCAGTCTTAGTTAATGTGCAGGTTCTGCCCACAGCTTTGAGTTGCACAAGGAGAGGTTGTAAGCTCAACAGGAAAGAGAACCATGTCTGCACAGACAAAGCGCATGGAAGCTGTTTGCCATTCATTTGCTGTTGCTGCCATGTATATCTCAAAAGCAGGTCTGAGAGCTGATGCTCAGATTGCCTTTGGTGTTACTTCTGGATCTGCCTCTCGGGCCCACTCAAAATAGCCTTTCCCTTTCACTAGGGAAATGGAAGGCACTGATTCTAATTCCAGTTAGGTCTGTAGGCACTCAGTAATGACAGAGTTGATCATTTTGATTTATCTTTTCAAGTTTACGCAACCAAATCACTGTTTCCCTTTCTGACTTTGCTTCCGTTATGAACTTTCAAAGCATCTCCACCATTTGTAACCCTGCATGGGACATCACCATCACCATGTGCATTGTCTTTCTAGTGGTTTTGGGGAAAGGGCAGACAGATGACATCAAACAGATCTGCCAAATGCTTTAACCAGCCAGTAGATCTGGGCTAGAATAGAGGAAGCATATCCCTGAGCCCCAACAACTTTTTAGTTATGTGACATTTACTTGGTGCCTAATATTTATCAGATACTATTCAAAGTGCTTTATAGATAGCAACATAGCTAATACTCTTAACTCCGTGAGAGAGGTACTATAATAATCCCCATTTAAAAGATGAGGAAATTGAGGCACAGAGAAGTTACAACTGTTTTGCCTAAGGTCACACAGTCCATAAACAGCAGAGCTGGGCTGTGAGTCAAAGCACACCTGATTTCAGAGACCATGCCTTCAGCCACTCTGTCTCCTCATTCCTTGTGTTCTGTGTATTTTATTTCTTTTTGTTTGACAGGTATTTATGAAGTGCCTTCTGCCCAAACATTATGTAAAACAATTGTAGGAATA
This sequence comes from Hyaena hyaena, assembly GCF_003009895.1. Taxonomy (NCBI): domain Eukaryota; kingdom Metazoa; phylum Chordata; class Mammalia; order Carnivora; family Hyaenidae; genus Hyaena; species Hyaena hyaena. The sequence goes on from NW_024080805.1 coordinate 2,763,775, forward strand.
GAGAAAAGAGGGGACTTAGTTATTTATCATGAAGGACATTAGAATTCAATGTGGGGGGGGGTGAAGATCATGTCAAGCTCTACACAGCATACTGAGGTGTTCTTTCTGCCCTCGAGGACATCCAATTCCTCGTTGATGAAAGGAGAACAGCTCCAGTGTTGGGAGGGTTGACGACCCGTTTTACACGGAGAGCAAAGTTGTTGAAGGACTTGTCCATTAGGAGACCTCTCATACGGGCTGTGTGGGAGTGAAAAATAGACCGCTAGTCCTTCATTTACCAAACCTTCGTTACCCACTGGGAAGTGCAAGGTATGATATTAAGAAATATTAGAACATGCTAGTGGTTTCTTTTAAATAGAAAAACTATAAAACTTCAGTTTGGACTACATGGGGAAAAGTGTAAAAATTAATACAAATTTGCAAATTTCGTTTTCGATTAATGCAGTGCTATCCCTAATCTCACAAGGAAGGGCAACAAGAGAAAGAGGGACGAAAACAAAGGACTGAACACTTGCCAGTAGAACATTTCAGTTACCGGGGCCCATGACTCCTCACTCTCTCTGTCCAAGGATTCTCAACGTGGGTATCCCTGCTTGGCACTTTTTTTTAAATACATAGGCAGCATGAACTTGGCCAATATTGCAGCCCTGTGGGAATACTAAATGTACCCCATTTCATTTATAGGAAAGAAGCAAATTAAGACAGAGCACTTTTGTGTAAACCATAAACTGCATTTAACAAGGCAGGAGGCTTGGGAATCCGTGCTCAGGCTGCTTGTTTTTCCTGGCACCTTGTTAAACATGGTTGAAAGTTTACGTGCTGGGGAGCAGCCCATTTTCTCTTTGTTCCTGGGAATGGCTCTGACTGATCTGGGAGACCCTGGTGGATGGGGTACAATCTTAGATGCTGGGCCTGGGAGAGAACAGTGGGCCCTAAACTACCACCTTCAAGCAGCGCCCACGTGGGTTGGGCCCGAGGCCTTGTGCACGGGTCCCCCCATTTGCGTGCCCTCCGAAGAGCAGGACTCCCTCTGCACTGACTGCAACGCGTAATAACACTGATTACCAAGGCACTCTTCCTGTGTCTAAATTAAATCCTTCATCCTGCAGTTTTGTGCATCTCCTTTTGTTCTGCCCTGAATAAAGATGGAGAGCAGCTGGTCAGCAGTCCCTGCAGAGTTACTCTTCAGACCCTTGAAAGCTGTTATTAAGTCCCCTCAGAGTCTCCTCTTCTCCAGATACTGGGGCTTTCTCCCACTTAGTTTCTCCACTCACCTTTTTCTTTCTGCCTTTATGTCCTTCTCCAGCTGCTTGCTTGAAGCCCCCTGGAATTTTTACTGAACGTTTTCCTAACGGTGTTACTGGGAAATGATGGTGGGGGATTTTGTTTCTTTTTCAGTCATTATTTTCTGCGGGGCTTGGTCTTAAATTATATTGGAATCTCATTTGTTGGCTTCAACTGACTGAAGCATCCCTCCACCCCAAATCCTTAGGTATTTTGTGTCTATAGAGGACTTGCTGGTAAAGGGGTGTGTGTGTGTGTATGAATGTGTACATATACAAATATGTATTTTCTTTTTGTCATTCACTTTTTCCCAAGTATTACATCTTGAAAAAATGTGTGCCTCCATTTTAAATGAGGTTTCAAGCCACATTTCCTTTTAAATTAGTCATGGAATATTTGTGTGTGTGTGTGTGTGCACGCATGTTCACATATGAGTGTGTATGCAAGTGTACATGTGTATGTGTAAACCAATTCTAATTTATATGCTGCAGCTGCCCAGAATCCAATGATGGGAAGGATTCTGCAGCTCTGTGTAAGTTAGGCAGGGAAGAATAATGCTGAAATGCGCGTTTACAGGAATGGTGGCATTATTGCCAAGTTGTAGGGTGCCTAAATAAGTGGCTGAAAAAAGCAAAGTAACAAATAATTATTTGTTGTTATTGTTATTTTTCATTCCCTCTCCTTATGTTTTCTTTAGAAAACAGCCCTTTGATTGCTCTACCTGTGGGGAGCATCATCAACAAACTTCTCGCTTACTCTGATTCACTATATCCCGGCCCACTTTGGTGCCTCCCTCGCCTTCATGCCCCTATATTCTGTTGGCTCACCAGTGGTCTTGGGAAACATCATTGCTCTCACTGTCCTATCACATCTTGGGAATTTATTGACCCCAACTTGGATTTCTCCAACTGCCCTGTAACAAGTCTGTTTTCCTCTTTTCACACCTCTTGGCCATGCTGGTAACACTCAAGGTGGATACTCACGCAAGAAGAGTTAGTGGCTCAGTATCACCTCATGTCACCCATCTAAATTCTTATTTTGTACTGACTTCCGGGTTGCTCCCAAGGCGATATCATCCAATAGATTTATTTTTGTTTCCTACCACTTTCCAGGAACCCTTTTGTTTCAGATTTTTTTAAGTACACTTTGCATATTGAAAGAATATTTACCACCTCACCTCGAATCTCCTCCCCTCTTTCCAGCCGTTTCAATCTTTCCATTGTATGAGACCTGTCATCCATGAAGCTTTTCTAAATGTAGATTTCCAGTCCTTACTGATGTTTCCTTTCTCTAACCTCCTACTACGATTATATTTTGTCAGTTAGCCCAATTATGGATGGTTTGTGTGCCTCGCTAATTGTTCTGTGTGAACCAACTGGTCTTCTGTCTTCAGTTAGACTCTTACTTTCTTTAGAGGAGAGACCATACTATCCCTTTTCTCTGTTTGTTTTACCCACTCTCCTTTGTTTCAGTCTGCCCCATTACAGCGCTATGCTGAGAAATAGTACTCTATAACTGCCTATTACATGACCCTCCGTGTAAACAGTCTGACTGCTTTTCACAATGATTAGATAGATTTTAAGAAATAATAACTTGATCAGTCGTTATGGCTTGGATAGATAGATTAATATTTCAGAAAGTATAGTTACTAATGACATTAGTAAAGAAAAATGTATTTGGGGATCACAGATAGTTAATAGATGATTCTCTTTGGGGGAAGAATAAAAGTGATTTCATTTTGACAGAGCTCAAAGTATTATTAATTACACAGATGCTAATATGGTATTGAGGGATAGCTTAGAAAGGCATTGAAATGCAATTTCTCACCTGCTTGCATCGACAGTGATGAGATGTTCACTACAGAATTTCTCTACTCTGGCACAGTAAACAGGTTAAAAATTGCAGGAAAAATCCAAAAGCAATAAAAAAAATCTTCATCAGTCATTAGTAAATGAGATTCAGTGGCATAGTCAAGAAAAAACAGAAAGGAGCCTGTCAGATCTGGTCTATGTCTGATGTTTCGGTAGGGTGTGCTTCAGTCAAAGAGGGTTTTAGAAACCCAGGAAGGACCCCAGAGAACCTCAGTATGGCTGTCGTTCTGTCCCCCATATGGTTATGGAGCTGCCTGAAAGTCACCTGGGAGGCAAAGCAAAACCATGCCATAGACTGGCATTTCTGATCCACAGCGTAGTGGCTTAATTGATTTATACTTTATTCTTTTCAAAAGACAGCTGAATGTCACAGGCCCTTCTTTTGTGTAGTACTGGAAAACTGGTTGTCAAACAATCTCTGCTCATTTAATAATTTATCCCCTTTTGTAAAAGAAAGGCAGCTGACATGCAGTAAATCTACTCCATATTTAAATTACTACATTGAACAATAATAAGGAGAATGAAAAATCTAGTCCATTATTTAAAATTAAACATATATGAAACTGTTTTTTTTTTTTTTTTCCAAATGATCACCAAAGGCTATAGTTTAAAGGCAGCACTGAAGCCCTGAGTGGAATAAAAATGCCTAACAGTAGTTTGCAAATGGCAGTGGAATTATTCTATTTTTTCTATACATAAGGAATTGAGCTAAATGAACAATGTTTAAGCATGTCAGAATTTCATCAATTTTGCATGAGCGTTCTCAAATATCCTGGTGGGGGTAATTGCTTGCAAATACATTTAAACTAATGATATGTTATATCCTTACTTGATATAAAACTATTAAAAGATACGTTATTGCATTTGACAATGCCATGCAGCTGGGTCAGATCTTAATGACAGATTTCTGCATTTGCGAATTAAGATACACTCTGCTGGAAGCAAATATTTTGTAAAAATAAAAGCTATATACTATGTAAGTTTGATCATTTATCTAAAATTTCCATTTCTGTTTTTCGGGAGCTACAAGAGTTAAGAGAGGAGAAGGTTTGTCCCTTTCCTAAAATTGGGAAAGGAATTCCAAACTATAATTGAACCTTCCTCATTCCCCTCAGCAGGACCGAGCAGAACTCGTAAAATCCAGCATGTGGTTTTAAAAGTTCGCTTGCAGTGTGGTTTTGCACTCCTTGCAGGCCCAAGTGACTGACAGGCCTCACGCCAATTAGAGAAAGTGGCCCTTCCCGCCCACGAAAGAGACTTGTTTACTTTTAAAGGGGATTAAACTACGCTGAGAGGGAACATTGGATGGGAGAAATAATTCATGGAAAAAAATGATATAAAAATCTACTTGCAAAATGGTGTTATTAAGAGGGAAGTGTAACAATTTGCTGCAAGGATTCTTTGGTCTGTCACTTTCAGGAGATACTGGCTTTTCTGTTGTTTAATCTTGGTTTTGCGTGAGGTCTGTATACAGAGGGTCCAGCTTGTACCCACTTAGGTTTTATTTGCCTGGATCTCACCGTAGGCTCTGTGATCAAAATCCTAGCGTGGTTTCCCTTCTTGACAGTGGGCTAAAATGCATACTAATTTGTCTCCAGTGCCAGGATTTGTGACTCCAAGATAGATTGTGAGGCAGGCGTTAATGCTCATACGTGATTACGGAACTTGGGGAGCTAGCTTGGCATCCCACTGGAAGTCAGATGATGTTATGATTACAAGGGAAGTATTGATATACTTCCCTAATTGTTTCTTAGGACTTTGGGTTCTATTTATGATGTCATTACAAAGCTATGCATTATCTGCATAATCGCCAAGGAAAAGACTCTCATGAAGGAAAATGCGTCCCACTGAGATAATGCCGCGAGCTACTGCTATACATCCAGCGGCATATGTATGGTGTTGAAATAATAAGACAGCATGGAATAATGATGAATTCTTGTTCCCATCATGACAGAAAGCTTTCCTGAAATTATCACTATTACTGGCTTAATTGATCCATGCTCAGTGAAAAGATTTCAGCAAATGGATGGCTTTGGGACTCAGTCCCTTACTCCACAGCACAATTTCTGACAGTATCAGCCTCAGAAGGGCCTGCTACTCTTTGCAGAAGCTATGACTGCCCTGCATAGAATGCACACCGCCTCTCTAGAAGTGTGTATGTGCATGTGTGTGTAAAGATACACATCTTTACACACACATGCACACACACCGTTTGGTTGCTAGCTTGGGGCTGAAAAATAAAGGCAAGATAAACTTGCCCCTTCAATAAGAGGACGATAATTTTTCTCAGTGAACAGACTTCACGGAGTGAAAAAATTACACATTATTGTCGCAGGGTGTTATATATGTGAAGCTCTCGCCTTGACTCGGCAGCCTAGCAGGACTAGATCTTTTATATGGCAAAGAACAGTACAATATACCTTTACTGCAAGGTTTTCAGTTACACGGTAATTCTGATACATATTCTCTCCCTCTCCTTAAAAGGCACGTATGCTGATTTTCAACATCATTGAAGATTATTACAACTTCCCTTCATAATATACTGTAAATTTTATTATAAAGCACCAATTCCTTGGCTCCTAAGAACAATCTTAGGGAGAGAGTGCACTATACTTCTTACTCTCTCAGTAATGTGAGAGGAGACCTAATGAAGCTCTTTATGCAAATTTTCCAGTTACCAGGTAAAATCTTCACATAGAAAATCTGTCACATGTTGTAAAATTTCTTTATGTTATCAAATGCTAATGATGACTCAGAACACAGCCCACAGAGGATCTTTGAAATCCTTCATAAAAACTGTATTCCACCCCAATATCAGAGGCCTTGGAAATTCCACCACTCTGAAGACGCGGGTTTGTAATTAGCATGGTGCAGGCTTCTCTGCCCTCTGAAACCATAATGTTAATTACAAAAATTACACTGTGTTTAAAAGTGCAATTAAGAGACTCCACCGCACAAAGGGAATCTTGGAACCTCTTTTCACACTTTGAAGCCAGGTCATAATGTAGCCCATAAAAAGGAGGCCAAGGCTCATTCCCTTTTAAAGGCTTCAGAAGATCAGAGAGACGATCTCGGCGAGAATGAGCTCTACTGAGCTCTGCAGCGCTCGTAATGAACAATGTTCTACCTGGAGCAGGGGAGGAGGCAAAAAGAGAAAATTAGCTGCAAAATGATGGCTGTTTTACATCCAGCTTGGCTATTGCCAACATCAGCGCCCAGCCTGGGTCTACTTTGGGCCGATTGTAGAGTCGTTTGCTTGGCCCTGGTGTCTGCATGGCTCCCAAAGTGGGACGTGTGTATCTGTAAGTAAAATTGTAAGATGGAGTTTTGCGGATTCGGGCCTGTTTTTGTCCTTCACAGAATGGGACAGTGCAAGATTTCTTGGAACAAAAAAAATAACATGGGGAAATAAATCTCCCCTCCCCAACTTCTTGGAGGAAATACAGTAGAGAAACTGTAGAATTCAGCTGAACATTTTCTTTGGTGCTTTAGTGGTAGGACTCCCTTTACATCATTGGTGGTGAAGTGTGTTAATACAAAGCAGGCAATGTAGACTAGTGGGCAAAACACTGCGGTAGGGAACGGCAGCATTGATGTTGAGCCTCAGCTCTGCAACTGGGTGACACTTGAACATGGTAACCGTTTAGTGATGACTTAACTTCTCCAAGTCTTCGTTTTGACACGAGGAGAGAAAGAATAAGGCAAAACCTGAGCAAGATCAAGACAGGATTATCTGGAGTACATTATTGGAAGCAGAAACTATTCAGGAGTCTGTAAAGGGGTGAGCGAATACAAAGTATCATTGCTTTGTATATGCCTTAGATAAACATTATGGGAATTTGATTCACTCCTCAGGAAGTTTTCTCTCTCACCTTCTGTTCCAGGGTTAAATTGTCCCCCATCCATTCATATGCTGAAATCCCAACCCACACAACTTCAGAATGTGACTTTGTTTGGAAACAGGGCAACTTCAGATGTCATTAGTTAAGGTGAAGTCGTTGGAGGGGAGGTGTTTCTAATCCATTATGACTGGTGTCCTTACAAAAAGGGGAAATTTGGGCACAGAGACAGATAGGCATAGAGGGAAGAGCATGCGGAGGGACAGGGAGAAGTCTGCCACCTCTAAGCCAAGGAGAGGGGCCTAGAGCAGACCCTGCCCTCAGAACCCTCTGGAAGAACCAGACCTGTGGACACTTGATAGCCAGTTTTTAGCCTCTGGAACTGTCCAGGAGAGTAAATTCCTGTTGGCTAAGCCAACCAGCCTGTGGAACTTTAGCATGGCAGTCTTAGCAAACTAAGAATACCCTGGAGGTGAATGTCTTCCTTAGGGTCATTTTCCTGTGAAAACTTTGAAATATCTTACTTATCTTTCAGATGAATATAAATGAGATCACACAGCCCTTTATGCCATGTCTCCTTCACCCACAGCCAGCCTTTAAGTCACTCTTCTCCAAACCTGGGCTTTCACCTATACTTGGGACTCCAGAAGCCTACCCTAGTTTCTTTATCCCCTTTCACTTTTCTTAGGGAACACCCAACTCTGCTGAGTGAGACCCACCAAGTCTCAGGTGAGGAGCTCTCCTGGGACATGGCTGAAGGGGCAGCATTCAGCTCTGAGTCTATGAGGCAGCAAAAAAGCTGCCCCAGATTTATTGACACCCCCAAATTTTCATTTTTGCCCAAAGAGCAATAAAAGATACAGAATAAAGAAATAATAGTAGTGGGAGGACCTTTTGTTTGTTTGTTTAAAGAGTTGTGGAATGGAGCCAGAATGTTAGAAGTTAGAGAAGAGGTTGTCCTTGGACCAGAAATCTGGTGAGAAGGTCCCAGAAAGAGGGCAGCTCAGTGCTGGTATTATGGAGACATCTCCTACTCCATGCCACCGCACAGTTTAAGGTCTGAAACTATTCTGGTATCTCAGATAACACTAATAGTTATGCAGGAAAGAGGTGTGTGTGTATTATATATATATAATAAATAAATATATATATATTTAAATTTTATTTGCCATATATATGTGTATATATGTATATATGGTAAATAAAATGATTTTTAAAACTCAGGAAGGCATTTTTATCACCCATTTTTTTATGCTTATCCCCTTTCTCTCTCTCCCTCTTTTCTTTCTCCCTTTCTCCCAAACACACACACACACACACACACACACACACACACACACACACACGCTAAATCCCAAATGGAGGATTTTGCATTTTTTTTTGTAGATTTGAAAAACCTGCAAAAATGCATTTTTCAAATGTCTACAGCATCCGTTTAAGTTGCAACCTAAATAATTACCGTCAGGGGAATTTTTTATTCTCTGTTCTCTGAAAACCCAGGACGTGTTAACCACACTAGTTTGTACTCATCAGCCCCTATGTGGTCTCTGAGCTGGTGCACTTTGCTTCATCTTTCCTTCCATTTACAAATAAGTTTCTTGTGAAGTCTAATGTAAAAACTCCCGACATCGTCCAGTAAATCACCAACCTGACCTTTTGTAGAAACACTGAGGTTTGGTGGTGAAACCGGTTTAAAGATGAGAGGGAAATTCTTTGTTCCCCCCGCCTGACCCCGCTCACCCCCTCGCGGCCCCCAAAGTCCTGTGCACTGTGCTGCCCATTGGCCTGGGCTGTTTGGCCCATGTGCCTGGAAAAATTCACTTCCTCCTCCATCTTCTACCTGCCCGACTCGTTACAGAACCAGACAGTTTACATATGTGATCCTTCCTATTTAGAAAATTAATGGTGTTTTCTGGCTCCAAATCACAGCTTGTGGTGCTCTGCAGGCGATGAAAAACTTGGCCAGCTTCAGCAGCAAGGCAGCCATTAGAAAATTAACCCTTGGTGACCAAGGAGCAAAGGTAGGCAAGTGGGGTCCCGGCGACGTGGCAGTCTGTAGCTTTCAGGTGTCGATACATATGTTAGCCGTGTTAGGAACAGCACACACGGGGCCCCCTGAGAGCTTCTAGCTAGCATGTTTGTGGTTGGCCACTGTGGAGAGGGCACGGACATAGCACTTGGCAGCCAGTGCAACCAATATGCCACGCTTTTTATTAGAGCTCAGGAGAAAGCCCAGAGCCCAGCTCTGGAATCCCAGCCATCACGGTCTTGGCTCTACCTGATTAAAATATGTGCCATTCATCGCCATCGCCGAGCACCTCCATCTCACTCCCCCAGTGCTGTGCCCTCCCTGCCTGCCTCGGGAAGTGGCTGACCTCAGAAAGAGGAGCATAAAAGCCAGGGTGGGATAACATTTTAAAGTGGTTAAGTCCACATTAACTTAAGTCTCCCCTGCTTGCTTTCTTTTAGGGTTTTTCTCTTTCTTTTTCTGCCTGCCTGCCTGCCTGCCTTCCTTCCTTCCTTCCTCTTTTTCTTTTTTTTTTTTTTTGTACATGGTAGCCAGAAGGGGCTGTCTTCTTGTGTATTTGGTCAACGTCTGTGTGTGTTTGTGTTGCGTGAATGTGTGCAGGGAGGAGAGCAGGCTCAGGGTATGGAGCTTGGCAGTGTCAAGTCTACCTTTGGGAATTTGAGTTTTTTGAGGGTGATAGTCTTGAGACCGTCGTTATAGTTTGCCCTTTTCACGGTAAAGACTAAGCCAGTCTTTTTTAATGAAGGTTCAACTTTAGTCCTGGATTTATCCTCAATGAATGTAAAATCATTTCTTCGCCCTTGTCCCAATGGAACCAGCATTGGTGACCCCTGGGATCAGAAGCATTGAGGCATGCTTTTCTGTGTTTATTTCTTCAACGGATAAGATGTGAGGACTCTAGATCCTGAGCAGTCACGCCCCCCCTCCCCCCCCCAGCAAGCCTACTGCTAAGGGGAGGGAAAGGGCGGCCTGGAGGAAGAGCACGGGCCAGTCTGGAGACTCCCTGTCTCCCGCTCCCGCACACCTATCCTGCAATCCTGAAGTCGATTTTATTTTTAGGTCCGAGTACAGGGAAACACAGCTGCTTATTTTACTACTCCTGAATGCTGTGCTCTGTGGCATTCAGTGAAATCAGGCTATATTCATCTCTAACATTGTGGAACACCAGCTTTAATACAAACAGGGGTAAATAACAGTGGCACATTAATTACTCCTTTCTAGTTTACTCTGACAAAAATGTACTAAAATGAAGACTAATATAATTATAGATGATGCATTTTCAATTAGCCTTTGTTAATACTATTAATAAGATTAATAATATATACTAAAAATGTCAATATGCTTATCTAAATAAATTTTTTAAATCACCCTTTCAAGTCCCAGCATCAAACATTAAGGCACAGCGTCTTAATTACATGTGCTCATCAACAAAGTTAAATGGATAACATCCCTCAACTGTGCCAGAGACAGACAGAGGCAGGCTCCAAAGCCGCCTGCTTGTTCACCTTGCTCGGCCCCATTTCACTTGGCTGCGAGCGGTCAGCGTGTGCGGAAAGAACATGCCCCCATCAGCGCAGGGCTTTGCAAAGTTCTTAGACAGTGAGGGCTGCACATGGAGTAGCTTCTACCCTAACACACACACACACACACAAATGACCGCTCTCTGAACTGAATGATACAATGTGGGGTTTTGCCTTTATAATTTTAATAATATACAGCACAACCGTGACTGGTGTTAATGTATAGAATTAATTGCCCCAGCGAGACATTTCTTCCAAAAAAGCAATAATAGCTGGATTCTCCTTGAGAATGTGAAAACCCTCTGGTATACTAATAAAATGAAAAAGGTTCACAAAATAATATCCTAAATAATTGGGTTCCCCGTACCAGAGACCCCATGTAGTTTCTCTTAAGTGATCTAAAAAAAAATTGTGATTATTCCTTTGGACTTAATAAAACATAATTGAAAAAATGTCAGTGAGGATAACACAGAGATATCCATGTCCCCTTAATATTTTTAAAGGTGAAATGCTTAACACTTTCTCATTATTAAGGAGAAAAGATGTTGTGCAAGTAAAAGATGATGTGTACATGGCCGATAGCATATTGATAAAATGTCTAGTTCTCCCACCCCGTGTGTGTGTGTGTGTGTGTGTGTGTGTGTGTTATGTATACTTGATCATTAAAACTTTTCAACAGCTCCAGTTAGCAAATGCTCTGGCCCTTTCCTCCCCAGAAACTGGGAAACTGTGCACTCCTACTGTGCTGTATTCACAAACAAATTAGTGTCCTTTGAATAGAGAGAGAGAGAGAGAGAGAGAGAGAGAAGGGGCGATGGGGGCATAAACTGCTCTCCTGCTTGGATGGATGTTTTCATTCCAGTAGCTTTTCTTTCTTCCCTTCAGACAGAAAAGGTTACCCCGACTGAACATCTCACCCCTCGTTCCTTTTTCCTACTTATCTTAACCTGTTTATTCACTTGCCCTTATGCTACAACTACCAGGAAAAAAACAAACAAACAAACAAAAAAAAACCCAGTGGCTCTCAATGCACATAATTTTCCATGAAGAAAGAGGAGCCATGGAGAGCGCTGGGGACCTGGAGGGAGACGGGAAGCACAGAGGGGACTTGGGACGGAGCCGGGGACGCTCGAGCGACCGAATGCTGAAGATAGTTGTCCCAGCTACGAGATAAAAGCTACATTACATGAAATTAATGGAGGCTGTCTGCGACATACATGAATCACTGTTTCAACACTAAGAAACCAGCACAAAAGAATAAAGAAATCTGAGTACTAACTACATCTTCAAAGGTCTCCTATTTACCCAGCTATACTGGGTACTGACACAAGTGGGGGGAAATATAAGAAAAAAGCACTGCTGTGATCGAATGAATGCGACCATATGAGCTATATTGGAGCCGTATGCATCCTATTTAGCTGATATCAAACACAGTTTAATGAAAGTTAAATAGTTTCTGAGGAGTGCATGAGCTGGAACAGATTAGATTCCACCGAGGGGTCTCTCAGCATATTGTTGCTCACATGTATTCCCTGCTCAGGGCTGCTACAATTCCAGCACTCCATTAGCAATACACAAAAGACTTATGCAGATAGCAGGCATAAGCTTCTACCGCCATGTTGGGAAATAAGAACACACACACACAGACACACGCACGCACGGATGAAGGTTTTGTTCAATGAGTTCATCTCAAAATAGATCTCTGTAATTCAAAACTGATAAGAGCATTTGTAGGAAGAAGGAAGTAGCTGCCTATATTTTTAAACAGAGAAATATGTAAACTCCCTCAAAAAGAAGACCTTGCATCAGGCATATAGGGAGAGTTTGATCTTGCAGAGGACAACGACATGGGTGAATGTGATGCCCTTTGGATCCCTAAGCTACATCTGATGGAAAGGTACGGCGGCCTCTCTCTGTTGCCACCCTGTGAAGTTATAGGGGTGTACCCTTCTGCGAATCCTTACACACACTATTCCTCCAGCAACGCCTCATTTTTAAAATGTACGATTCCTTCCACAAATACCGCTGAACAGCCTGTCCATCGATTCACATGGCTGTCGCAAAAACTGACATGAATTGCAATTAATAATTTCATTATTTGGCAAAGATTTTTTTTAACTTCCTCACAATTAAATTGGGTGCTTTTTTTTTTTTCTTCTGTCCAAGCACCTCCTGCTCTCTCTTTATTGAGCTGACTTTTCAGGGACAGTGACAGTGGTGTTTTAATTTAAATAAACAAGAGAGGTCTTTTGTGTCGGTCTCTTTATGAAAGTGGCTGGAATGGCTGAAGAGAAAGGCATCCTTTGCTTCTTTCAGGTGAAGAGTCAAAGAAGTCACTTCTAACCTTTGTCACGTTCACTTCTTTACTCTTACATAGTTGCAGTCAAACTCCGTTAAGCATTTACTCTCTGTCCGGCATTTTCCCTATTCCAGCCTGGGTTACAAAGGTGAACCCAATATGCTTCCTCTGTCCAAAGAGCTCAAAGAGTGTATAGTAGAGTTTTCTACTGGGGTGGGGGTGGATTTTGACACAAAGATGGCAGTGTCTGGAGATATTTTTAGTTGTCCGAACTTTGGGAATGTTACTGGCATCTGGGGGTGGGGATAGAGGCTGAAGGTGCTGTTAAACACCCTACAGTGTACAGGACAGTCTCCCTGCCCGCTCCCCACAACAAAGACTTAGCCGGTCCAAAATCTTAGTAGTGTGAATGGGTCTAGAGAGACGGTTATTTCCCAGGAAGGAGCAAGGTGAAACTTACAGTAAACACCAAACTCTTTGGTATATCTCACGCCTTCCTCCTGTTCCCACTAAAGTTAAATCACGCTTTAGTGTGTTGTCATCTGGTAGCACCCAGAGGCTGAATGAGGCTCCCGGGACATTCAGCTTAAACTTCAGGAGTAAACTCTTAAAAGCTCTTTGCAGCCAGGGACAATGCTAGGTGTTTTGGAAAAATCCCTTTTAGTTTCTTTGCTGCAGAAACTAGAGAAATTAGAGGTAGGGGCTCTCTTGCAAATTCAGTCCAGGGAAAGGAAAACATAAAGCACGTATCTGTCCTACATTCTTTTTCAGTTGGCGAAAGACTTTCCCATTAATATTATGTAAGTCCTTCTAGAAAGGATGGGATTTTCTCAGCCGTCTCTTCTCTGTCCTCGTATTATTATTCCTGAGGACAAAATTGGCTCCACATTAGGGAGCCGCGTGTCCATTTATGGTGGTCTGTCAGAGGCACTAAGGTACTTGGCTCTATTTCTTCATCTCCGTGCTCAGGTATAGTAATTTCATTAAGAAGCAGAGTAGATACTGAAGCTCTTTTCAGCTGCCTGTTCTGGTCAAGAAGTATTCCCCACCTTTTTCCTGCTGTCCCTGTCATCACGTCGTGTCACCATCATATTCCATATGATGTCATGTCACAAGTGGTGCACACATTGGAAGTTGCCTCCATCTGCTGGTGACAACATGGGGAGCTACTGTCCTATTTGGCCACATTGACTAGCCTAGAGTATCTGTAACAATGTTGATGGGTATGTCCTTCACTTCTTCTTAGATTTGTGCTTCTTGGATAATTGGGAATATACCATCACTAGGGCCAGAAGCTAAAGCATGATTTATAATGAATTGATAGCGAAGTTTATCTACTATGACTAATAATCATAATGTAGTAACGGTAATGTCAGTCATAATAAGAAGGAGCTAATTAGAGTGGGAAACAATATCTCTCCTTAAGAAACTTCACCTAGCTGAGCAAATAAGACACATAGATGGTACAGTGTGTGCTAATTCACTTAGCACAGTGAACTCAAGTAACAGCAATTGCGTGGAATGATTGATTGACCCAGGAAGTAATTCACATGGAAACTAATTGATTGAGGATAACTCTCATACCACCTTTACCTGTGACATGAGACACATTACAACGGCAGGAGGAAGCTGTTGCATGAAGTAGCCCAAAGCAATTATTTCCTAGGAAATGACTCTATACATGTTCCTAGATGTAAGTATCAGCTGGCCTGAGTGTTGAGTGAAGAGAGAAACCTGGCTACAGTGGTGATCGCAAAGGCATATTTTTGATAAAGGACGTCGTCAATGAAATGAGACTACATTCCTGCTGATTGGCGAGGTTTGCAGACTAGTTTGGAGGTACGTATTACAGTGTGCTGTGAGGATTTCAAGTATCTCGCAACAGTTTCTCTTTAACCTGCAGGTGGCATTAGTAGTAAAAAATGTATTTCCTATCATTCTTGAAAAAAATATTCAGCAATGAAGTGAGGGAAACAGTAAAGGGCTTCACAGCATGACTCAATTAGAGGAGCAAGCCCGATTCATTGCAGATGGCTTTTTGCTATGTTTAATAATCCAGGGAACTCAATGATCCAAATCCAGAAATAGTAAACTACAATCCTTACAGGAATTGAAAAATCTGGGGAAGTTTTTTTTTTTTTCTTTCTCTTGAGTTTGGAATACAAGCATACGTCTATATGCATACACACACACATGTCTTTGTGATTCCGTTTCCATGTGGGAGGCCAAGAATCTGAGCACTGGGAGCAAACTTGGTTCTTTACTTACAGAGCGAGAATGGAAACTCAACAAAGTGTGATGGAAACTCTCTTTCTGCAACCAGTCCTTGGTCTGCGATGCTCTTGCATGGATGCTGGCCCCGTGTCTAGCTCACAGAAACTGTGTAATTGCTAGCACAGTGGTTCCTGTAGCGACAGTACGTGTTTTTCGCTTCTTCATGACGTAGCAGCAACTTACTAACTGCACTGACCAAGCACGTCCTTGGTGATGAAATGCCTGGAAAAGAGCCAGTTTAGTGATGTCTTTCCTCCCAACCTCTCCAAATAGCTTCCATTCCAACTGCTTGAACCTGGCAATGGGAATGAGAAAGTAAGACAGTATTCCTTTGGAAACTTCAGAGCTTACAAAACAAAACCAAAACCAAACAAACAAAACTTCAAGGCATCTAGAGATCACAAGTTCAGGAGCACACAGAGAGCTGGTATAAACCCTACTGGGACTGGGATCTGTGACCTTATTCTGTTAGATGGAGCAGGATAACTATGGGAGAGAAGATGGTAAATAGTGTGGCCCAGCAGGCAGCATGCAGTCAGTCCCTAAGCATCCTTCAATGAAACATGGTCTTCCAGCAGAAAGAGCCTGCAAAGAAATGACAAGCACAGATTGGGGTTCTTAGAAACACAAAATTCAGATTGCTACATCAAGTTTCTTCAAGAACAGGCCACTGACCACTAGCCAGTAAAGTTAGAGGTTCTGAAGTGAACGTTTTCTTTTCTGATGTTTCTCACATTAAAAACTTATATTGTTCATGCCTCTACTTTCCTTCCAGTGCACATTTGAGGATTTTCTTGATGTGAAACAGTTCTGATCAATATGCCAGAAGTAGATCTCCAGCCATGAGATCTATTTCTCAAAGTTCTTTTTAGATAAACTGATACAAAGGCAGTATCTTTTTTAATTGAAGTTTAATTAACATACAGTGTTAGGTTCAGATGTGCAGTATGTTGATTCCACAGTTCTATACATTTCTCAGTGCTGATCACTGTAAGTGCACTCTTAATCCCCTTTATTTCACCCCTCCCCCTGTTCACTTCCCCTTTGGCAACCACCAGTTTGCTACCAAGAGTTAAGTCTTTTTTTGCGCCTCGGTGGCTCAGTTGTTTTCGCCTCCAGTTCTTGGTTTCAGCTCAGGTCATGATCTCACAGTCTGTGAGATTGAGCCCCGTGCTGGGCTCTGCACTGACAGCATGGGACCTGCTTAGGATTCTCTCTGCCCTCTCTCTACCCTTCTCCTGCTCATTCGCGCATGCTCTCTCGCTCGCTCTCGCTCGCGCTCTCTCTCTCTCTCAAATCTTTTTTTCTACAGAGTCTTTTTTTATCCCTTCCATAAATTCCACATGTGAGTGAAATCATATGATATTTCTTTTTCTCTGACTGACTGACTTCATTTAGCAGTATACCCTGTAGATCCATCCATGTTATTGAAAATGGCAAGATTTCATTCTTTTTTTACAGCTGAATCATATTCCATTGTGTTTATATACCACATCTTCTTTATCCATTCATCTATGGATATAAACCTGGGTTGCTTCCGTATCTTGGCCATGGTAAATAATGCTGCAATAAACATAAGGGTGCATATTTATTATTTCCTTCCTTTTCCTGGCTTTATTCAATATTTAGTGCTGAAATGATGCAAAGTAGTCTATCGGTGAATCAGTAAACTCACTAGCTTTTATTGAGCCTGCATATTATAATCTAAATTTGCCCTTTTCTCATTAGCCTCTGTGTAGCATCACAATTTCTCTGGCTCCAGTATGCATGTGCTCTGCCTCCCAGGAAGGTTACTGCCCCACATACCACCAGTACTGGTAGGAGTTGCCATCAAGAAGTCCATTTCTACCCAGGGGCTGCTACTGCCTACATCTTTCGCTGCAACCTGCCCTTTGCCTGGATATTGCTGTGCCTTTGAGTTCTGCTTCTCACTGAAGTGAGTGAGACCCTGCAGCCCAGAGACCCCCCCAGGTGGATGTGTGCAGACGTGGCCAAATGCCCTTCCTCTCCACTGGGGCTTTCCTCTAGGAGAGGGGCTTCAGGCAGTGCTGTCTGTGCCCAAAGACTAGAGAGTATTTAGCTAAAGGGCTTCTACAGTAATAAGTTATATCCTCTGAGCTCTCCACAAAACTGAGAGACAGGTATCATAGAGATAAGCCTGGGACACAGAACCACCACACCCAGGGCACATACAACCCAGTGCCGGACTGGGCCTTCCTATCTTAGACATGCTGTGTGTCAGAACCTGTGTTCCCCAGTATAACCTGACACATGGCGCTCAGCTCAGACCTCATCTACTCAGTGCCCTGTTGTCCTTCCTGCCTACTGAGGCCTGCTGGGGACCTAGACCCCTCATTTCTTCCAGTGAGTCTCCTTGACTCCAGATCTTGGGCATTTTTAAAAGAGATCCACTAGTCTCCTTATGTAGATTTCAAATATTGTCAGCTAACATAAGGATATGAGGCCTGATCCATGATTTTTCATTCTTTCTAATTTGAAAAGTTATTATTTGAAAAGACTTACATGGTGTTGTGGACTAAGTATTTGTGGTTCCCCAGAATTCATATGGGAAATCCCCAGTCCCCAAAGCGATGATGATATTTGGAGATGGGGCCTTTGGAAGATAATTGGGTCCTGAAGGTGAAGCTGTCATGAGGGAGTTAGCACCCTTAGAAGGAGAGAGACTAAAGAGGTTTCTTCTTCTCTCTCCCTCGGCCATCCACAAAGGAGGACGGGAGTTCTTGCCAGAACCTAACCCGCTGGCACCCTCAAGGCCTCCAGAACTGTGGAAAATACAGGTCTGTTGTTTAAGCCATCTACTCTGTAGTACTTTGTTACAGCAGAAGGAACAGACTAAGAAATATAGTCATAAAATGTTTCATGATTGGTTTTCTATTTAGCGAATAACTTTTTTAGAAAATGACACCAAGCCAGGACAGTCTCCGAAAATCTGGACATATGATTCTGTCTCCTTCGGTATAAACAATAGTAATGATCTTCAGGAGCAGAGAACACCATTGTACTCAGTCACCTCTGCTTGGCATTCTCTTATTAATCTGTTCATTCTGTCAGAGTTTTCACCCCTGTATGTTATACAACATATGGGACCTATATGGCAATTTATGAGAACGGTGCAACTTAATTATGTTATGTAATGATAATCTTTCCCTTGACTGTCTTCTATCCATGGCCTGCTGCTTGAACAGGCCATGGCATCTCTGTTTTCACTGGTACAACCTTTGCATGCGTGCCTCAGCTCATTTGCATTTCAATAGCTTTGGTGATACATTACCTCACTTGTATCAAATTCTCTTCGAAAATCCTTTCTAGATAAGATGCCTTGGTTTATAAGACTCCAACATACAGCTCCCACCTCCGACCATTTGGGAAGATGGAAACCACCGCTCTTTGTATATCTGCTAACATGTGTTTGACCTTTGCTCCTCTTGGACTTGTTTCCATATCTACTCTAGAAGCATATGCTGGACTAGCTCCAGATTGGCCCCACACCCTATGCTCCACAATTTCTCCAAGACATAGACGCAAACACACGCGCACACACATACACACATACACACACACACCCTACTCTGTACAATTTGGAAGAGAGTTCATAATTACAAAACAATGGGTGCTACAGATTTTTGGAACAGAGAGCTTAAGCCATTAGTGAAGGAAGGTAGGGTATGGAAAGTACGATACGATGTGGGAGATCGGAAATCTGGAGATTAAGTACTGGCTTTGTAGCTTAACCACTCTCTGTCTCAACATATTCATCTTGGAAATAGGTCTCATTACACTTGTTCTTTGTATTTTATACTGTTATCAAAGCAAATAAGACAAAGGGAATACTTTGAAAAACATAAAATGGTGTGCAAACATAAGGATGAGTGGCATTAGGTTTATTGCTGCTTAAAAATATCTATAGCTTACCTGCAGGATACCCAGCAATGCCCAGGAGTCCCAGTCAGCACAGAACTGGTATATTGTCTCCACTTACAAAGGCAGACTGACTACCCCTAGAAGGCACGTATCTATGGATGTGGACCTTATGGGCAGTAGCATGTTACATTTTGTCTTATCCTTTATGAAAATTCTTCTTCATTCATTTGGTAGAGAAAATCAAAATACGTAAGATGGGATGATTGTCTCAAAAGAGAAGTAGAGTAGGGGAGATGACTCTGTCCGAAGAGAGTACAGAGGGAGAGGACTGTGGAAATTGTCAGAGTCTGCAGCTGGAAGGTACAGTGAAAGGAGTGAGGGAGGAAGCATGTTTTAGAGCGCCAGCCCCATGAAGAAGGGAACACTGACCCAGGGAGTCTCAGCATTTTTATAAAGGACTTTGAGACTCATTGGTTTTGACTTAGGTGTGCATATTTCTAAACGTCTGCCCCTTCGCAAACACATTTGTTCTAAGCATACTGCAACGGATCTGCATTCCTGGCCAATTCCCTTGAATTCTTAATTCTTGTTAACAACTCTGGCAATTAACCAATTACTCCTTCTACTGAAGGGCTCAGGGAGGAAGGGACTGATGATTTATAGCAGCACAGCATCCTTGCTTGTTGAATTGAACTCAATTGCTGGAATACTTCATTTAGAAAATAGATGGGCAGGTGAGTAGCCAACAGGCTGAAGCCAGTCAAAAGACTACAACTGCCAAGAGGTGACAGGTTGGCAGTGCTGCCTCCCCCGACTCTCGGGCTGCTTCTCCCCTCTTCTTCCTGTTCCCAGAACTCATGCAAAAACCTGGTGCTGCCTGTGTAGGTCAGCCAGCTAAGCCAGTGCTGACGGTTTTACGGAGTTGGTGGAATCAAGCGGTTCAGGACTCTCAGAAGCGGCCTAGCCTGAAAATGCAGGAAGCTGTTCTATGATACTGTTTATGCCCTTTTCAAGTATTATCAGCCGTGACTTTGGAGGGCAGCTCAATTCCACTGCTGGACAACACTGTTTGTTGGAAGGTCTCTCTTTAAATGAGAAAAAAAAAAATCTTCCTCTTTGTAATTTAACTCACCACTGATTGTACCTTTGTCCTGTGAGGCAGTCCAGAATAACTGTGCTCTCCTTCTTAGATAATGTACCTTCAGAACTTTGGAAGCACTTGTGTGTATCCATCCTCCTTCATTGCCATTCCTCCAGGCCTCATGGAGTGTGGTTTTCTTATCTTTTTTCAGCACCTTCTGAAGACACCCTTTTATTTTTCAAGGCTCTGCTTAAATTGCACCACCAAAATTTTAATGTAATTGCCCACATTGCATTTCTTGTGAGACCCATTCCTGCCATTTAACATTCCCATATTATCTTTGGTCCCAGTAAACCGTAGATTTCTAGGAGGAACTATTCAATTAAAGCCAATAAAATGACCAGGAACATTCTGATGACATTTGCTAGTTCTTACCTGAAATAACTTTGGAGTCATGATTTCTGTTTCAAGAACTGTTTCTAGGGCTGTGTGGCATGGCTTGAACTTTTGATGTGCTCTTTAAGAGAATCTAAATTTACTGAGTTAATAAAACTATAGACACTGGTAAAGGCAATAATAGAGCAAAGGAAGGTGAACAATGGTATCAGCCAGAGGGAGGAAAGAGAAGGTCATTTGAGGGAGTGGAAGGCAAATGGTTTCTACAGAAAAGAAAGCTCTTTGTTGGTACATAGGAAATCACCCAAAGGACAGGACTGACCAGATGTATAGACATGCCAATGTGTATATGATCTGAATGGAGAGGTGCCAAAATACCACCAGTTCCCACGTATTCGTTGCACCCCTACACCAGAAATCCCCATGCGGTTAACCCCTTTTTGCTTGAGGCCACCATAAGAATGTGAATATTCTCTGGGAGAAGAAAATATTAATCCATTATCAACCAGTAACACCTTCACTGTACTTGACCAAATCAGCACCAGTTGATCACTGAGTGGACCCCTAAGGGAATAGGCTGCAAAAGTGATACGTTTTAATTGGGGAGAATAAGGAAGGATATAAAAAGACAAAGTTCCAAGACTTTGTGGTGCAAGGGTGTGAATAAGAAGAACACAGATAAAGATTAGGTGGGCAGCGAGCTGCTTGAAACAGGTGTGGTACCTTTACAGAGGCCTGTGGAGCCCTCTGCAGCCATGTGGATGCCAGGAACTGGGTGACTACAAGGAGGAAGCGAAAAAGGAATATTAATAAATCTCCTAGGTTGAAATGCTATGGAGGCGGCCCCGAGGAAATATCTATAGAGCTTGAACTCAGGAACTATGAATTGGCTGAGTAGGCATGATGCCCTAGTTCTTTGAGTTTTAATTGTTTCCCACTTCTGAATGGACTGAAATGACTTCAGAGCTGTAAACTCTAAGAGGAAATATCGTTTGGTTCTCTGCTTTTTTCTCTTTTTATTTAATTCTCTTTGATGTCCCCCATTTTGTTCTTGCTACTTTCCTGGACAAGCCCCAGAGTGGTGAATTAGCAAATGGAAGGGAGGTCAGGAAGCAGATCATAAATGGGAAAAAAAGATAAGAATAGTTTTCATATTCTTTATAATTGTAGACCAGAAGGACTCTTTGAATTCTAATGACAGAGAAACAAATTAAGCACAAAAAAGAATGTATTTATTTCCATAAACAAAGAGTGGAAAGGGGAGGGTAATCTCATGGATGCCTTGATCCTGAAACTTTAGTGCTGGCATCTCTTTCTCTTTTTCTCACTCTCCTCCACCCCCTTCCCATTTCTAATGTGTGTTTCTTTTTGCCTGCTGGGTTTCTTCTTCACTACCATGGAGAAACTTTTTCTCCATATTGTAGGCTTACATCTTCAATACCCTCATGACCATATGAGAAAGTTGTTTTTTTTTTTGTTTTTGTTTTTTTTTTTTAAGTTCAGCTTTAGGAAAAATATTAAAAAAAGAGAGAATCTCTGATCTATTCAGTGCCAGCTTATTCCCAGAATGATCACCTGCCAAGATGGAGAGTGTTGTAGTTCACTTATTCTGGATCCATGTTATTCCCATGGCCAGGTAGCTGATACCTGTTATCAGACTAGGAGGGAGGATGTTGGACAAACAAACTATGAATCCTATGGAAGGAAAAGTGGGCCAGTCATTAGACAAGTGTCTCTGCATTCCTTACGAGAGTGAAGATCTTGGCGTGGTTTTTATTTGTTTTACAACCTGCAACCTCATTACAAAATTTTGAGATCGACTGTATTAGTCTGTTAAAGCTTCCATCAGAAAACACCACAGACTAGGTGGCTGAAACACAGAAATTTACTCCCATAGTTCTGGGGGCTGCAAGTCCAAGATCAAGATGGTGTCAGGGCTGATTTCTCCTGAGGCTTCTCTTCTTGGCTTACAAATGGCCTACTTCTCACTACATCTTCCCAAGGTCTTTCCATTGTGTGCACACACCCCTAGTGTCTTTCTCTTTTTGTAGGAATATCAGACTTCCTGGATTTAAGTCTCACCCTTATGACTTCATTTAACCTTAATTCTCCCTTTAAATGCCCTATTTCCAAATACAGTCACATTGGGGGTTAGGGTGTCAACATAAGGATTTTGACGGGGCACAACTCAGTTTATAACATGGACTAATCTAGGTTTCAGTAAAGAAATGAGTCCAGCTAAAGAATGGTGTGTGGGTTCAACTTTTTCCCCTAAATCTCAGGGGGCGAATATAAATCAGGAAGGATGCCCCTACTTGAAACACATATATGGAATATTTGCAGTGTAATGGTTAAGGACAACTAAGATGTGGTTATGACTGATAAGGCCGCTGAAGACCAGATCTAGCAAACAGGTAAAAGACATGGGACTATTATGAGCTGGGAGTTCTTTTTAGCAGAAGGAGTGATGTTAAGTTCCTGAAAGTTCCCCCAAAGAGGAGAGCCTCAGTGGGAGAGGCCATATTTTAGGCAGTGCCAACATCTGAGTACTAAGTTTTTAAGAATGTCTAGGAAAATATAATACTTATCTGTGGATATGAATACTAATGGAACCCTATTGTTGACTAATTTCCATCATAAGAAATTGTTACATACTCAAATATCTATGGATGGACCCCTATTAATATCATTGCTATTAAAAGGGCAGTTTATACCAGAGCTCTTATTTGAACTAAGTGAAAATCCAGTCTCTTTACTGAGAGACAAATGCTCCAGTAAGCCTCCTCTTTAATGAGAAGAAATGAGTTTCGGAAAAACAAATAAAAACATTTTTAGCAATCAACTAGGTCTCGGGAATAATTACCATCGTGATCCATTGAATGGAAGTTGTGTATTTGTTCACTTGGTGTATAGTTTATTTATAATCCTCCTACATACACAGACCACATTTGGGGTGAGAGAGAGAGATAGGAGAGAGAGAGAGGACAAGTGAAAGGGAATGAAATCAATGTATGAGTAGCATGATTAAGAAATTCACCTTTTTTAATAATATCATTTGTAAAGTAAGATAAACTTGCAATGAGGTATTTTGTTGTTCTTTGTTGGAGTTTGCTTTTCTTGTTTCTTTTTTTGTTTGCTTGGGTTTTTTTTTGGACAGGTTTGTATAAAAAAAGGGAAAAAAACCTTTCTTGTATACAAGAATCTGTGTATCATGTAGCGTGCCCCCTGCAAATATAAGCAGGGGTATGCACATGTATCCCAAACTAATTCTGAAGCAATTTCAGATCCAGATTTGAGTTAGTGCATTTAGTAAGTAACTAGGTGTCCATTCTTTGAATAGCAGCATATTTTAAATCTTCCCTAAAAAACCCCCCTCCCTCTTCAACAAAGTGACACTTTTAAGAAGACAGAAAGGATATAAAAAATGTCAAGCAAGATGGGAAAACAAATCAAAAAAGAAGAAATGAGAAAAAATCAATATACATGTTAGTTGCAGAAGAACCTTAGTCATGGAAATGGGACTTAAAAAGAAAACACTTTACTTGCCTTTACCTTTTCACACAAAAAGTGTGAAGTTGTGAATTGGAGCTGCATCAGTGAGTACCATAGCATTTTATGGTTTCAGTTTAGTATAATGTTTTTCTCTCTTGGACATTAGAATTTTTCTTCCATTTGTGAAGTGCTTTATAGTTTTCTAAGCAATTTCACAGAGTAGTTCATTTGTGGAACTAATGGCATTTACATGGGATAACAATATTCTGATAGAATTGTGCAATTCACATAATGAGTTTAACTTGTTATTAAAATAAATGTCACTTGAATAAGATTGAAGGAGGAACCAGACTGGTCAACAGTCTTGAGGTAGATGTTGGCCATTCCTGATCTAAGAGACAGGGATCCATGTGTCTGTGTATAGGCCTCTTGATTCTTCCTTATTTGTATACTGCCTGTCTTTTGCCTGTCTCCATTTTCAGTCAGCAGAGAGGAGAACTCAGAGCAGGGACCGTGGGGATTAAAGGACTTAATATCCTGCTTTGTACCTTCTATGAGTACAAGAAGTATATATTTCCTTTTTATTTGTTTGCAGATATTTCATTTTAAAAAATGAAATTGGCATCCAAATAAGCATAGTTGGCCTCTTCTTAGAAGCTGACATAAAGATTTGGAAATATTTTATATAGGGGTTAACAGAAACACAAAGCAGTGTTTAGGGTAAGAAAATAGCATTGTGTCTCCTCAAAATGCAGCTCTAATCTTGACACAGAAAGAATAGACAGCACTTAGTGTTGAATCACCTTGTCTATTCTTTCTGTATATCTTCTCTATTTAAACATTGATGAAGGCCTGATTTTCCATCCTGAGAGCTTCATACCCTCTTGAAGTCTTCTTTTTGGCAAAAATGCACCATCATCTAGGATGGAATAATTAATTGGGAAGTTGTCAATTTGGAGGTATTTGTAGAAAAAGGAGTTTGAGGATCTGGGACAAAAGAGAGGAAATGGGAAACTGGGAGGCAAGAAATAAAATTACTTTGGGAGAATATGACCACAGATTGAACATTTTAACATTCAAAATGGAAGGCTAAAGGCACAAAGATACCCTGTTCCCATTTCACCTTCCTTAAGAGTTGTGACAGAAGTTTCAGGTTTCAATTCTCATTTTTTCTCCCTTATAAATACATCCCTCGCATTGTTGGATGTGGCAATGTGCCCAGCTGAAAAACTGCATGACCCAGCCTCCCTCTCTGCTCCTTGTTTCTGTCAGCCTAAAGTTTTTGCCATATGCGTAGACTTGCTGACCACAAGGAGCCATAGGGAATAGAAGCTCTGTGCTCAAGGTGGAAGGAAGAAAGATGAAAGAAATCTGAGATACTGAGGATGACTAACTTCAGTCATGGACCTTGCCCTGACTCATAGAATCTCTGAGTATTGTCTTCACATGGGACACTAATAGAAAATTCTCTGACACTCAAGGAAGTACTAACCCAGAAGTGTTGGTGGTGGTGCATAAAGAGACCTAATACATTTTGGGACTACTACGTGTCCTTAGCAATGAGGGATGGAAGACAGTGCTTTCCTCTTTCTTTCTGTCAGATGGTCCCTTACTGAAATAGCATAAAATGATTTTAAATTAGAAGACAGAAAAAGGCTCACATCAATAATCTCAGCTTCCACCTCAAGAAAAGAGAAAAAAATAAAGAGCAAAATAAATTGAAAGCAAGAAGGAAATAATAAAAGAACAGAGATCAGATAAATTGAAAATACTAAAACAATGAACAAAATGAAAGAGCTGGGTTCTTGAAAAAGATCAATAAAATTGACAAACCTTTAACAATACTAACAGGAAAAAAGAATGAAGACACAATTTACCAATATCAAGGATGAAAACAGGATATAACAGACTCTATAGAATTTAAAAGGATAATAAGGAAGTAATGTAGGCAGCTCTCCATAAGATAAATTTGACAATTTGAATAAAGTAGATCAATTTCTCAAAGAGTACAAATTACTACAACTATTGAGGAAATTGAATCTGTAAGTTAAAGTCTTCTGAAAAAGGATTTTCCAAGCCCAGATGGCTACACTGAAGGACACTACTAAACTTTTAAATAAGAATCATCACATGCTGGGGTGCCTGAGTGTCTCAGTCGTTTAAGCGATTGACTCCAGCTCAGGTCATGATCTCGTGGTTAGTGAGTTCGAGCCTCACATTAGGCTCTGTGCTGACAGCTCAGAGCCTGGAGTCTGCTTCAGAGTCTATGTCTCCCCCTTTCTCTGCCCCTCCCCCACTTGCACTCTGTCTCTCAAAAATAAACATTAACAAAAAAGAATCATCAAATGTTCTACACAATATCTTTTGGAAAGTAGAAGAGGAGGAAACATTTCTCGGGTCATTTTATAAGCTAATCTCAGCCTGATACCCAAACCAGAGAAGGTAGTAACAACAACAAAAGTAACTGTAAAATTTATCAATGATATTAGTAACTGTTTCTATAACAATACCTATGTAAATCTATGGTAATCTATATATCATAAAATGGTAAATCTGATTAAGAAGAAAATGACATTAACATTTGATTTGTGAAAAGGGATGTAATTACAGATGTTAAGGATATTCAAATAATAGCAAGAGGATACCATGAGCATATTTAAGGCAATAACTATTAATTCTTTTTATATGGATATTTTACTGAATGTGTGTGTGTGTGTGTATATTCATGACTATATAACCATTGAAAGTCATTTAACTCTGCATTTCCAGTCCTGGTAGTGATGAGTAGCTAGTGTAATGAGCTATCCTGTTGAAAAAGCCCTGAATAATGTAGATAAAATATTTTTTAGTGCTTTAAGGCACTGGACATCTAGTAAAACATTGAGAACTTATCAGACCAAAACATAAGAGGAGTCAGAAATAGAGAGAGGTAAACCCAGTGTCTAGGGTCACTTTTATTCCAGGAAATTTACTGTTATTTTATTCACTGAGCTGGGACAAAAGCAAATAATGACAAATAACTAGAGGCTAAAAATAACTATTTTAGAACTTTCATAAAAATAGTAGACTCGAACAGCATTATTACCACAATTGAAAGCTCAATGTACAAATTTAATAGCATATTAGGCACCATTGAAAACAGAAGTAGGAAATTTGTACATAGGTCAGAAGAAAAAAGACATACATACAGCACAGAGAAACAAATTGAAGGAAAATATAAAAGATAAAAAGACATAAAAAGGGAGATTCTAACGTAGATGCTAAGATATACCCAGAAGAAAATTAAGGAGAGTTCGTAAAGGAACAGTATTCGAAGAGACAATACCTGAAATATAAAAACAAATGACAAATGAATCCCCATGAGTGTAAGTAAAACAAATTAAGAGAAAATTACACCTCCCATGGTAAAACTACTGAAAACTAAGGACAAAGAATAAGATCTCAAAAGCAATTGAGCAAAAAGACAAATTACTTTCAAAGGAGCCACAGCTTGACAGCAGATCTTACAACAGAAACAATGGAAGCCAGAAAACATTGAAATGATATCTGCAAAGTACTGAAAGATAAAAAGGTTAACCTACAATTTCATAACTACTGAAATTATCCTTCTGAAATACAGTTTCAGAAAAATGGTTTTTAAAAAGTTTATCTATAACAGTAACATACTAAAAGAAATTCCAAAGGATATTTCTCAGAAAGTGAAATAATGTAATATATGAAGAAAAGGGAGAAAAGTACACAAAGGTACACCTAAATGAATATTGACTACAAAAATGCATACTGTGCTTTAGGGTTTTACACACACACACACACACACACACACATACACACACAAAGAATCAAAATATACAACAGCAACTGAAAGTGTCTTGAGGTCCTTGAAATGCCTGGAAGAAAATAAAAGTACCATTTTATATCAGCTTTTTATATGTTAAGAACTTATGCTCTAATCTCCAGTGTTACATTAAAAAATTAAAAGTAAATAATGTCAGGTAATATAGGGAAGAAAGAAAGTTTTTTAAAACTTCAATTAACTCAAAATTAGGCAAAAAAGAGAAAAATTCAAAGAAGTGAGACATACTTAGAGCAAATAGT
Source organism: Hyaena hyaena (assembly GCF_003009895.1). NCBI lineage: Eukaryota > Metazoa > Chordata > Mammalia > Carnivora > Hyaenidae > Hyaena > Hyaena hyaena. The sequence goes on from NW_024080805.1 coordinate 2,791,837, forward strand.
AAGATTTTATATTTGAAAACAAATTACATTAGCTATTACTTTAACTATAAATACTCGAACAAAACACAAAATTGTCAGCCTAAGTAAAAAGATAAGGCCCACCTAAATGCAAATTGAGACAGTTTAAATGTAAAGACACAAAAGGGTGAAAATTAAAAGGATCGAAAATGCATGCCATGCAATTGTTAACCAAAAAGCAGGTTGTGTAACTATTATCATCAAAGACTTCTTGGCAAAAATCATTAACAGAGATTAAGAAGGATGTTTCACAATGGCAAAAGGTCTAATTCATCAGAAGGAAGAGTAATTCTGAATTTGTATTATTTGCCCAACACATACCAAGTACTACCAGAAAGCCCTAATAAATCTACATTTTATTTATAAATCTACATTTATTTATAAAATGTGATACATTTTAATACACCTCTCTAAATTAACTGATAAAACCAACCAGAGAATAAAACAGTGAGAAGATAGAATGTCAAATATTTGAACAACACAATTAACAAACATGATGTGACTGACAATAGAATACTATATCCAACATATGTAGAATCTGAATACATATGAAGTGCATATGGAACATTAACCAAAATAGATTTTCTGTCAATTCTTATAGAAGCTCCAAACAGATTTCAAAGGATTGTAGTTATGTATTATCTGACCGCAGAGCAAAGTAAGCAGGAAAACAAAAACAAAAAGATAACTAGTAAATTTCCATATGCTTTGAAGTTAAGAAGTATACTTCTAAATAGATTGAGTCAAAAAATGAAATTATCAAGGAATTACAAATTTATGACAGATAATGATGATACAACTTGAAGATTGAAGCTCAGGCAATTTACAGGAATATTTATAGATTTAAATACATATGTAAGAAGATAATAAAGATAAAAATCACGTGACTGTCAGTGTGAAGAAAATAGAGCAAAAGAACAAACAGTTCAAAACCCAAAGGAAGAAGGAAGAAAATTACAGATACAGTAGAATTTAAAGAAATAGAAGACAAACATGCAACAAAACCAAATGTTAACTCTGAAATGTTTACAAAGTTGATAAATTTTAGTTTTTGAATGATACTGATGAGAGAAGATAAAAATCAGGAATGGAAAAGGGCACTACTAAAGATGTTAGAATAATACATGCTTTTGTTTATAAACAACTTTATGCTAGACATTTAAAAATATAACATCCAATGCACACAATGTTATAGAAGATTCTTCTTACAAAAATGACAATAAGAAGAAACAAAACACTTAAGTATACATAACTGTTAAAAAAAATGACTTCCTTATTAGAAGTTTTCTACAGAAAATAAAATATGCTCCATTGGCCAGATGGCTTCATGAGTGAATTTTACCAGTTACTTAAAGAGAAAATCATGACAATCTTATGCACCCTCTTTCAGAGAATGGAAAACAAACACAAATTAGGGGACACTTCCAACGAAATTTATGTGGTGTGTGTGACCTCTATACCAAAACTGACAAAGAATTACATAAAAGACTATTGCAGGTCAGTTTCTCTTATAAACGTAGATAAACATTATAAGCAAAAAGAGAGCAAACTGGATGCAGCAATAAATAAAAAGGTCATGTTCATGATCAAGTTGTTCTTATTCCAAAAATGCAAAGTTTAACATTAGAAAATTAATTAATGTAATTTGTCACATCAACACAATAAAGGAAAATAAAAACGTACTTTTAATAAATTCAGAAAAGGCAATTTTAGAACCTTGCCTTTTATGATTAAAACAAACACATAAGCAAAACTTAGCAAAGTAGGAATAGAAAGGATCTTCATCTGATAAAATATAAGTATAAACAAACTTGCAGCAAATAACATACTATTAACTATGATGAAACATTGAAAGGTATTCAAGATTGGGACTGATTTGAGGATGACTACCAGTCCTATGCAAAATTTTATTGAAATTGCTTTTCAGGGCAATAAGATACTAAGAGAAACAAATATATATATATATATATATATATATATAATATACATATACATATATATATGTAAGTATGTATAAAGTGAAATAATTAAAATCTTTATTAGAGAAGATATGATTATACTCATAACATCTGAAAAACTGAGCAAAAAATGAGCAAATGACTATGGCAAAAATAAAAAATCAATTATATTTCTGTATACTGGCCTCAAAAAGTTAGAAGAAAATGCAATATATTAAAAGAAACCCGTTGTAATGCATAAAAATTATAATTTATTTAAAGCAAATCTAATGGAAGATAGGCACAGCTTCTACACAGAAAATGGTAAGATAATAATGAAAGAAAATAAAGTAGTTCTAAATAGAGGAAATCACATGTTCACTGATTGGGGAACTCCAGATTATAAAAAATCAAATTCTCCCCAAATTGATACTTAGATTCAATACAATGCCAAACAAAATTTCCAGCAGATTACATCACAGAAATGGATAAGCTGATTCTAAAATTTATATATAAGAGGGCCAAGAATACCTGCTAGAATTGTCCTATTAGACCCCAAACTTATAATGAAGCTATAGTAATTAAAACTGTGTGATATAGACAAATAGAAAATTAGTTCAGGACCAGACTCCTATATATCAGGAGACTTGATTTGGAAAGGAAACCCCTATAGAAAAGTTAGGAATGAGCAGTCTTTTCAGTAAACTTTGGTAGGTCAACTGGATAAACTGGATATTCATCAATATGAATGAATTACCTCAAATCAATAACAAAATCAGTTTCATCTAGGTTGTAGATTATGAAGTTTATAGAAAACCTACAACCTCCTACCTCCAAATGTGTTGGTGACTTGACTGAACACTTTAAAAAGCGAATATCTTAATTACAAAAAAAAAAGCTCAAAAAAGGATATAATTTGGAATAACTCTGAAATATTTGCATGTATTCTCTAGACTAATAAATTAAAAAGACATAATGGAGGGGTGCCTGGGTGGCTCAGTCAGTTAAGCTCCCAACTTCGGTTCAGATCAGGGTCTCATGGTTCATGCGGTCGAGCTCTGCCTCAGACTCTATGCTGACAGCTCGGAGCCTGGAGCTGCTTCAGATTCTGTGTCTCCTTCTCTCACTGCCCTTCCCCCAGTCGTACTCTGTCTCTGTCTCAATAATAAATAAACATTATAAAAATTATAAGAAACAAAGTAAAGATCTTGGAAAGCTATAGCCGTAATAAAGGTATTGGTATTTCTGCTGGTCACTGCTCCTGGGAATGGCCATAATTATATTGTTTGGCATCTGCAAAAGCATTTCTACTCTGTGGTATACTCAGTAGAAATGCATGCTCACATATAACAAGAAACATCAAGGGATGCCAATAGAAGCATGGTATAAAATAGTCATTTTACAACATTAGATGGCTAAATTGTAGTATAGCTGTATAATGAGATACTGTACAGCAATGAAATGGGTATAGTTTACTGCATATTAAAACATGAGTTAATTCACACACATAATGGATTTTTGTGTTTTTTCTTTTGTTCTTAATTTTTTCTTTTTTAATAATTTTTTTGTTTATTAGTTTATATGTAATAGTGAATTAGTTTCAGGTGTACGACATAATGATTGGATAATCATACACATTATGAAATATTCACCAGAGTAAGTATGTTACAGTATTATTGACTATATTCCCTATGCTGTACTTTTCATCCCTGTGACTTATTGAATTCTTAACTGGAGGTTTGTAACTCTTTTTTTTTTTTAATATGAAATGCATTTATTGTCAGTACTTTCCAAATATCAAATGAATAGTCAGTGTTACATACTTGAAATTTTAGTTTTTCTTTTTAATTCACGTTAGTTAATATATGGTGTAATAATATTTTCAGGAGTAAAATTTACTGATTCATCACTTACATATAAAACTCAATGCTCACCCCAACAAGTGTCCTCCTTAATGCCCCTCACTCCTTTAACCCTTCTCCCCACCAAACACCCTGCCAGCAACCCTCAATTTGTTCTCTATATTTCAGTCTCTTATGGATGTTCTCCCACTCTATTTTTATTATTTTTGCTTCCCTTCCCTTATGTTCATCTGTTTTGTATCTTAAATTCCACATGTGAGTGAAATCATATATTTGTTTTTCTTTGACTTATTTCACTTAGCATAATACACTCTAGTTCCATCCACGTTATTGCAAACGGAAGATTTCATTCTTTCTGATCACTGAGTAATATTTCATTGTGTGTCTATACCACATCTTTATCCATTCATCGGTTGATGGACCTTTGGGCTCTCTCCCTACTTTGCCTATTGTCTATTGTACTCCTTTAAACATTGGGGTGCATGTGTCTCTTCGAATCACCACTCCTGTATCCTTTGGATAAATACCTAGTAATGCAATTGCTGGGTCATAGGGTAGTTCTATTTTTAATTTTTTGAGGAACCTCCATACTATTTTCCAGAGGGGCTACAGCAGTTTGCATTCCCACCAACAGGGCAGAAGGGTTCCTCTTTTGTGGCCTCCTCACCAGGATCTCTTCTTGCCCGAGTTGTTAACTTTAGCCATTCTGACAGGTGTGAGGTGTTAGCTCATTGTGGTTTTGATTTGTATTTTCCCTGATGATGAGTGATGTTGAGTATCTTTTCATGTGTGTATTACCCATCTGGATGTCTTCTTTGGAAAAGTGACTATTTATGTCTTTTGCCCATTTCTTCACTGGGTTATTTGTTGTTTTGGGTGTTGAGCTTGCCCCAGAAAACATTCATGCCATTGTACAGTGGCAGAGGTTCATAGATGTTGGCAAATCACAACACCTAGCCGGTACTTTCACCCGTGCTCTGGTGTCTTTATTCCAGTGCCAACAAATGTGACTGCTCTGCAGGGTCTGCTGGGACCGTTGTCTGTGGGGACGCTGTATGGCTTCTACCAAATGCTCTCCAAGCAGGGGAACTGCTTCTCCCAATGTGTCACAAGGACCCCCCCAAGACCCCGCTGCCCTCTTCTGGGGATTTGCCCTTCTTTCTCATCAGAGCACCACCAGGCACTGAGCTCTGAAACTTCAGGCTCTGCACGCCACTATTTATAGAATCCTGGTGGCAATGAAATCCTATCCTTTCCTCTGATCAGTGGTTTTGGGAACAGATTTCTTGTTCTGTCCCCTGGAATGTTTTCTTTCTTTCTCTCTTTTTTTTTTTTTTTAAATTTCCCAACTACTTTCAGGGGGAGTTCTTTTCTTGAAAAATCTTGATGTGCAAAACAGCTCCCAAGACCTTCGTGACTTTTCTCTCCCCCACTTCACCTCTTTGCACCACATACCTTCCAAGTTCTGTGGCTTGAGGTATGCGGATTGTTGTGTTAATCTTCAGATCGGTTTCATAGGTGTTCAAAAACAGTTTGGTACTAATCCAGCTGCATTTCAAGACTAGGTGAGGATCTCCACGCTGTTCCACCATCTTAACTCCAATGCACAAACCTATACTGTTGAGCAAAGGAAATTAGACAAGAAAGGGGATACATACTATATGATTCTACTTCCATTTCTTTCAAAAGCAAGGAAAATGAAATTGTAATTTTCAAATTTAAGATATAGATTGGACTTGAGGGAGGGGAGTGCAGTGACTGGAAAAAGGCATGAAAGGAGATCATCTTGTTACCTGGTCATAGTCTATCTCATGATCTGGATGGAAATTACATGGAGGTTCACTAATGATACTAATTGAGCTATAAACTATATTTTGTTCACTTCTTTATTTTTGTAATAAATGAATTACTTAAAACTGCTTAGTTAACTATATTCTCCAAAGTCTCAAGAAAACCATGCCTTACAAAGATATTCCAGAACTGAGAAAAAAATGAAGGGAACCTTCTGAGTCTGTTCTATAGTATTAGTACATTTAATTTCCAAACAAAAGACAATATAAGAAAACAAACAAGAAACAAATTAAAAACCAATCTTATTATTAAGCCTAGATGCAAATATAAGCAAATATATCAAATATATCAAGATAAGTAAATATATCATATAGAAGAAAATTTTATCTGTTAATGGACAATGTAAATCCTGAACAAGGAAGATATATCTCACAAATGCAAAAATGGTTCAATGCAAGAAACATAATATATTGGTATAATTAAATAATTAATAGAATTAAAGAAACAACATATGATCAAAGAGAATAAAACTACTTTCATATAAATCAGCACCCATTTTCAGTAAATACTTGAATGAAATAATAAAGATATGAGTGTTTTTTTAAGCAAATAGAATGAAGGACAATAAAGATTTTGAAGAAGAAAACTTAGGACAGTTATTTTAAACTTTGGTGTTAAGAAGGCTTTCTAGAGCAGAAAAAAAGAGAAAAAAATCCCTCAGAACCTACTAAGGGCAGATTGACAGATTTCATGACATAAAGTTAAATTTTCTGTATGATAAGATTCCATAGGCTATGAAAAAAAGATGACACAATGAAAAAATAACAAATATAAAAAAAAGCAAACATTATCTGTCTATCCTCTCTCCTTCTATCCCTCTCTCCCTTTCTGTTTTAGGAGAACAACAGGATGAGAAATTGAACCAGAAAAGAGTGTATCTCAATATATTGTCCAAAAAAATGAATAGTTCAACATTGGAACAAGCAGAAATGACAGAGAAATTTAAATAGACATTAAACTTTAAAAAATCAACATTTAAATGAAAAAACATGTTAAAAGATTAAAAATACATACATAGTATTTTAGCAAGTATAGGGAAATGCAAATCATTAGTAGTAAGTTAAATGTAGATAGACTTTTTAGAGAAGTAGTTTGTTAGTTTGTATTAAAATTCTCAAGACTTTGACCTAGAATTTTCACTTTACAGTTTCACTCTTAAGCAATGCTTGCAAAAGATATAAAGAAGCAAGTAAAAGAATGTTCATTTTTTTTTTTTGGTAATTGGGAAAAATGGAGGGTAAAAGATACTAATAAAATACAATAATCAAATATTTGCATGAATTAATTTCATCCATGTTATGGAAAACTTCAGAGTTCTAAAAGAATAAGGTCAATTTATAATTACTGAAACAGAAAGATCTTCAAAAAATTATTAAGTAGAAAACTTAAATTATAGAACAGATTCGAGTACTACCCTGTTTATGCAAAGGTAAACCATTTCGTTATATATTAAATATGTATAAATAAATATATGTGAATATAGATTTTATATAAATGAATAGTACGAAGTTAGGAAGATACACTTAAGTGTTAAGAGTTATAGTGAGTAGTTCCATGGAGAGGAGTAAGGTTAGGGATATGTGAAGTGAGATTTTTTTTAATGTTTATTTTTGAGAGAGAGAGAGAGAGAGAGAGCGCGCACACAAATCAGGGAGGGCAGAGAAAGAGGGAGACACAGAATCTGAATCAGGCTGTAGGCTCTGAACTGTCAGCAGAGAGCCCAATGCGGGGGTTGAACCCTTGAACTGTGAGATCATGAATGGGGCTTTTGGTTTTATCAACCCCTCTGTGAGATTTATTTTTGAAGAATGCAAATCTATCTTCTGTGGCTCCTCCAAAAATCATCTCTGGTATCAAATGATAAAATGCCACCCCAAAATATCAATGATAAAAACATAGTCTAATAGGGAAAATAGTAATAAAAAGTAATGAAGAATATTAAAAACAGTAAAAACTAAATCACAGTAGATCATACCTCTCAGCTGAATTGAGCATTTGAGACCATCTAGAATATCAAATTTTATAGATTACTTTAGAAAGCTCCCCACCTAATATTGGCTCTATCTGATATTTATTGCAGAATTGGGGAACTGCACTGCAACTTTCCACCCTCTACCTCTTCATTCCCCACTTCCCTTATTATTGTGGCTACATGGAGAGAGTATTGACTTCTGTTCCAAGCATATGTCTTTCTTAGTGGGACTCCCCTTCTGGACCCTAGGGACCTTGAGCAACTAGTTTGTGTGCCAGCAGTTCTGTATTTTTGGATGATGAAAATTGATTTTCCTCCTTTTAGCAGGTGCAGTCTCCAAGTGAGCCTCGCCTCTCATGACCTGTGCAGATTATGCCATCGATAGTGGGAGAGGGGATGAGGACGAACATTTGGCGCCCTCAGCACAGAGCTCCAAGGGGCCTGAGGAAGCCTTGCAGCGATGAGGGTGCCCATAAAAGGTAACAATAGACCCAGCTTAAAACCGTTTCTTTCTTGGTACTTCCTGGACAACTTCAGTATCTTTCTGTGCATTTTCTGGTAGTATCTGAATGGATGGATACTTACGTGGGTTTTTTTTTAAGGAGGAGAATAGTTATTAAAGGATATCATTGTGGCTTAAATTATGTTGATTGTAGTGCAACTTATGTTTTTCAAACACAACTAGGTCTTACTGTGTTTACGACTGCTTCACGACTGGAAGAGTCTAGCTACAGAGATGAAACTTGTTTGGTACACCTTGGAAAAACTTAGAGATTTTGAGTCAGGAAATAAATACCAGAGTCATTTTGTACTTGTATCTGGTATAGATGGGTGTTTTGAATGTAGGGACAACTAGACTAGTTAGAAAGTTACTGCAGGCTTTTCGGTCCAAGTTGTTAAGTGTCTGAACAACACGGTGGCTATGGGAGCAGGGGATGGGGTAAATGCAGGTAGAAAACAGGAGTCTTTCTACAGAAGGTGAAAAAACTCAAGGGAAAGGCCTTCTAAAGTTCTTGGTATCTTTAGATATTTTGTTTTTAAAAAGGTGGGACTGGAATTCAGTAGTGTAAGTTAATGTCAATTGCTAGACCTTGGAAGATGGGGAAAGAAAGAGTATGGTTGGAGAGTAGAGTCACCAGGCTGATTTAAACAAAAATCAGGTCATTCGGGAGTGAATACGGGACAAGCAGGCAGTCTGCCGTGGCAACTTACGAGACAGTTTGTGGGAAAAGCCACAGAAAGCAGTAACCGCTCTGGACATCAGAAAGTGTGGGCCGTGCAGGAGCACCCCATACTCCCCGGTGCTCTGGGTTAGTTTTCCCCCCTCAAGTACTCAGCTGCTGCGTATGCTAGAAATAGTTTGTCTCCTTGCCAGAGGAAAAGGTAAGTGATGAAAAGGTCATGAGAGAACACTTGTGAATGCTTCAGAGAATTATAGGATATGGCAGAGTTCTAGAAAGGCTGGAAAAAATTATGGGATTAAAATCCAAGGAAAAGATATGGGAAAGTTGTAAGAAGGCAAAATTGATATCCTGTACAAAAGCCAATATGCGGCGGATGGAAGAAGCATCTCAAGGATGTCCCCTTTCTAATTCATGTGGGACAAAGGTACCCATGAGTACTTGTAGTGTTACTGAGTTTGGTGGGATAAGTGATGATACATTTCAAAGAGCAAGACTTGTTTTGTTGGAAAAGTGTGGGGGTCATGAAAATTAGGCAAGGGATGATATCTTAGTGATTTGACCAGGATCTCTGAAGATGACTCCAAAATAGAGGAGCAAAGTTGCCCAACAAAACTCCCAGGGAAAAAAACAGTACGAATGAATATAGCAAATGGTATGCCCAAGGGAGTAGTATATAGGCTCCCCAGTATTTTTCCGTAAGAATAGCAATGGGCTTTCATATGTCAGTATAGTTAGTGGCTGAGTGTGGGTAGCAACACTTAAGTTAAAACTTTGATACAATGACTAAAAACATATACCTGGTGTGTGATGTGTGATTGGAATACAAAAATACAAAAACAAATCTGCCTGGCGGTAGCTTATATAAAAAGTCTTTTTGGTATTAATTGATTCCTTCAGTAAATCAATGTGGGAGTTGATGCCCTGGGAGAATTGTGAACATATATATTGTGAATGTGTGTGTGTGTGTGTGTGTGTGTGTGTATGTGGGTGTGTGTGTACACATACATAATATGATACATAATATGTTATACATAAATATGTATGAAGCTCATGGTACAACAGGTTACATTTAGAGGTGGATCTTAGTAAATATAAGGCAAAGCTTTCTTTGTAACAATAAAACCTTCCCACCTCAGAACAGCCTTCTGGCGAGGCAGGGGTGTTTCTGTCATCAGGAGTGACCAAGGTGAGGCTGGGTGACAACTGCTAACATTGCTGCAGAGGCTTCATTTGTTGGATGGAAGGTTGTACTAGGTTAGTCTTGAAGTTCCTTCCAAATTTGAAGTTGTGTTATTCTATGAAAATAAGATCTAACTATTTCACACTGAGTGAGCTCTTCCTCATGTGTGATTTACAATGTAGACTGAAGGGAGAAATTACCAAAAAAAAAAAAAAAAAAAACAACAACAACAAATCAACTAGAACAAGGCTAGGATAATGGGATATACTTCCAAAGTGGACACTTTGAAAGTTACAATACTTAAACAAACAAGATGATGGATAGATATATAGATATGCAGATGGATATGCATAAACATATGGATATAGATAGTTATTGCTTTATAAACATATGTCACATGCTCGAAAATATCCAGATATTTTAAGGCATCTTCCAGTGAGCATTTCTTGAAGTGGCAAAGGAGGAGTTAATCTTTTGTCCTCAAAGCCCACAGGAATGTTTATCAACCCCAGAGCAGGCCTCCTTTCTTTCTTTTGGTGAGTTAAGTCTGTCTCTGCTTTGTTTGACGCTGCCCATTTGAGGAAAGCTTATCCCTGACCTTCTGCCAGAGAGACTGATGGCAAGGACGGTTTGCACTAACCTTGACATTCACCAGGGTAAATGGCTTTTTCCACAAGTAGTCGGCAAACAAGGAGAGCCAGTCAAGAGCTAATGAATCTGCACCTGAGAGAAACTGAACAACAATTGTGCTTTTAAAGAAAAAAAAGTCCTTGGAAGGTTCAGGCCCATCTGGTGTTTAAAGGTTCAGAGGAAATTAACTCTTTTAGCAAATGCAGTTTGAAAATAAATAAATAAAAACAACCCCTTGTCTTAAAGTCTGCCATGAGGGGTCCTTTTAGAGTTTGACCTTCTGGTCTTTCCAGCTTTAAATGAACTCTCAGTGCCATTCTGTGGAGCCCAGGGAAGACAGAGTGATGTTACAGAGTGACCAGGATGGCAAGGCACATTTTTTTCAGCCACCACTTATGCCACTCAGCCCCAATCCTTCTTCACTGAATTCAAGGGAAGTGAATTGTGAATTTTATTTTTTTAAAGAGTGGCTCAATTTATCTACTGTATATGCTATAAAACAAGCCACAAAAAGCAATATAGAATGGAACTTCCCTATTACAGACAATCAGATAAACTAATATTCCCTAAGGGAGCCTTGTGACCAGAATCAAATCCTACTGGCCAAACTAAAAATTGTACCCCTATGACATCTTATAACCAGAGCCCGACTCAATACTCTCTGAATTCCGCCCGAGTTCCTCGGATATTGATTCCTCTATTTCCATTATATCTGTATATTACAATCTCTTCTATATAACCATGTCTTTAATACAAGCCCATTCAGACTATTCTTTTTCTTCTTTTTTTAAAAAGTTTATTGTCAAGTTGGTTTCCATATAACACCCAGTGCTCATCCCCACAAGTACCCTCCTCCATCACCCCCTTCCCCTCCCCCCACCCCCATCAGCCTTCAGTTTATTCTCAGCATTCAAGAGTCTCTCATGGTTTGCCTCCCTCTCCCCCCCCCATTTCCCCCCTTCTTCTCCCCCACGGTCCTCCGTTAAGTTCCTCCTAATCCTCCTATACGTGCAAACATATGGTAGATGTCCTTCTCTGCCTGACTTAGTTCGCTCAGCATAACACCTTCATAGTATTCTTTACTTTGGTTGTGTATACCTTGGCTCTTCACAAATCTTAATTTGTGGAAAAATGATTCAGGTTATGAGACATTTTTTTGTGTGTGTGTTCACCACAACATTGCACAATTCTGGGATTGATCAGAATTTAGCATGGAAATGAATGCTGGTGCCTTACAAAAGTTTATCATCTATATTTTCCCAAGTTTCCATTAGTTGTTTCTTTTTCTCCCTCATTATTACAGAGAGGCAGGGCTGGTATTCTTACCCAGATGATTTTATCCACCACAGCACAAGTACTTATATATTTCCATTACCCTCTGTTATTTTTCACTTTCAGTGATTGCATTATAACATATCTAAAAATGCATAAATTTTAAATGTACAAAGTAAAACAATTTTGCAGACTGAAATATCCATGGCCCCGCCAGCCAGATAAAGAATAACATGTTATTAATAAAACAGAAGCTTATTTAATGCCATGTACGGTCATTTCCTTTCCAAGGTAACTCCTGTGTGTCTAGAGTTTTTGCTTAGTATTATCTTGCTGAAATTCATCCATGTGGTTGAGTGTACATGTAATTTGTTCATTCTCAGTGTTATATAAAATTCCATTATATGAATATACTTTTTTTTTATTAATTTCTTGTCCTATTGACAAACCTTTGGTTTGTTTCCATTGTTTATTATTGCTATTTGTTATTAGGAATAATGCCACTGTGTATGTTTTTATATCTGTATGCATTTTTGTTGGGAGTGAAATTGCTGGGTCATAAGGAATGCATATGTCAGATTTAAAAGATATTATCAAATAGTATTCTTAAATATATGAGAGTTTGTCTTTCTTCGTATCCTCTCAGTACTTGGTATTACAATATTTTTTTCTTCCCTTGCCTTTATTCTTTTCTGTTTTACTCTCTACTGAAGGGATGAAGGAATGGTTAGCTAGTGGTTTTAATTTCCATTTCCTTAATACTAACGGTGTCCAGCATCTTCTCATTTTATTGGCTCTTGGCACATATTCTTTTATAAAGTGATGTTTCAAATCTTTTGCTCATTTTTTTAGTGGGCTATTTGTCTTTTTATTATATGTTGTAGATATAAGTTCTTTTCCAGATAATTGTATTGCAAATATATTCCCCTGCTATATGGCTTGCCTTTTCATAAAACTTGTAATGGTGTGTCTTGATCATGAAAACTTAAGTTTTCGTTTTAATATTTTCAATGCTATACTTTTCATCTCTGTGACTTATTTTTTAACTGGAAGTTTGTACCTCATAGTTAAGAAATTTTTTAATTTTAATGGAATTCAATTTACTAATATTTTCCTTCATGCTTAGTGTCTTTTATCTCCTACTTAGGAAATTTTGTCTTCCCTAAAGTCATAAAGAAATTATCCTTTGTTGTAGTCTAGAAGACTTATTGTTCTACTTTTACATTTTATTCTAGAATTCAGCTGAAATTTATTTTTCTATATATGTGAAAGAATCAAGATCTATTTTTATATGAATACTAAAGTGGCCCAGCATTTATTTTTTTTATTTTATTTTTTATTTTTATTTTTTTAAATAGTTTATTGTCAAATTAGTTTCCACATAACACACAGTGCTCATCCCCACAAGTGCCCTCCTCCATGCCCATCCCCCTCTCCCCCCCCACATCCATCAGTCCTCAGTTTTTGTCAGCATTCAAGAGTCTCTCATGGTTTGCCTCTCTCCCTTTCCCCCACCATTTCCGCCCTTCTTCTCCCCCTTGTTCCTCCGTCAAGTTCCTCCTAATCCTCCTATACGTGCAAACATATGATATTTGTCCTTCTCTGCCTGACTTATTTCGCTCAGCATAACACCCTCAGGGTCCATCCATGTTGCTACACATAGCCAGGTTTCATTGTTTCTCATTGCCATGTAGTATTCCATGGTATAGATAAACCACATCTTCTTGATCCATTCGTCTGTTGATGGACACTTAGGCTCTTTCCATGTTTTAGCTATTGTGGAGAGTGCTGCTATGAACATTGGGGTACATGTGCTCCTATGCTTCAGCATTTCTGTATCCCTTGGGTAAATTCCTAGCAGTGCTATTGCTGGGTCATAGGGGAGTTCTATTGTTAGTTTCCTGAGGAACCTCCACACTGTTTTCCAGAGGGGCTGTAAGAGCAAAGTGGCCCAGCATTTAGCCTTTATAGTAATCATACATGTATGAGTCTCTTTCTGGATTCTCTTTTCTGTCCCACTAAGAAGTCTGTCTAAACTAAGACACTATTACACAGTATTATTTACTGTAACTATTGTCAAATGGTTGTACAAACTTATCCAAATTGGTTCTTCATCAGATTAACTTGAGTACTTTTGGTCTTTTCATTTCCATATGAATTTTAGGATGCTTCTCACTTTCTATAAACACACATACACATACACATAACCTGGTAGGAATTTGGACTGGGATTGTATTTATTATATAAATTAATTTGGGAAGAATTTACATATTAAATTTTGTGTTAAATACAAGTAAATTGATTGGTTTATAAATGTCTGGGCTTATTATCACTTATCACTATCATAATTTCACTATTTTCAGGGCACAAACTCTGTACGATTTCAATATTTTAATTTTTTGAGACTTATTTTCCTCTCTCTATTTTAATGTTTAACTTTCTTTAAAAGATTTTTTTATTCTATAGTTTTGCAGCTCTATATTTTATATGTCATTTAGGTTAAGTTGGTCATTTATGTTGTTTAAGTCTACTAATTTTTGTCATCATAACAATTAGTTGCTGAAAGTAATTTTAAAACTCTAATAAAATTGACTTTGTATGATTCTCCTTTTAATTTGGGCAGATTTTGCCTTACATATTTTAAGACTATGTTGTTAGGTGCATACAAATTTAGAACTCATATCCTAGTAAGGTAACCTTTTTGTTATTATGAAAAAATTCTTTTAATCTTCAATGATTCTTAGCATATTTATTCTGATATTAGAATAGTTAAATTGGCTTTCTTTTGGTTACTGCTTACATTCTATTCTTTTACTATCAATCTTTCCATATCTTGACATTTAAAGCAAAATACTATTAACTTTTTTTTTTTTTTTTTGCAGCCAGATAATTTTTATTTCTTATCTGGAGTAAGGAATCTATTTGCATTTAATGCAATTACCTTGAGGGCTTAAATTTATCATTTTACAACAAATTATGTATTTGCATCATCTGTCCTACGTTTTCTCAATTTGTTACCTTCATTTTCGTTAATCTGGCAGCTATTTTTAATATTTCAGTCTTCTACTGTGTTTCAGTTATATTATTCTTTAGTTTAGATATTACATCGTGCATCTGTGGCTTATTATAGTTTATCACAGCATATTTTTCTACTTTTCTGACAATGCAAGGGATAATTATCTCCACTTACTACCCTCCCCAAAGATATGTTACTATTGCCTTTAATTCTCTATACCTTCTAAATCACACAAGGTTAACGTTTCATATTTTACTCAGTTTCATATAGGCTTTCCTAAATATTTATCATTGTGTATTTTTTCATTTATTCTTGACTTTACAGGCTTCTACCTGAGATTGTTTTCCTTTTATTTACAGAACATCTTTTGATCATTTCTTTATCAAATTATATTGTTGATGATTTCTCTCAGTTTTTGTTTATCTGACAATGTCCTTTATCATTGATGTTGTTGAAAGAAATAGTTGCTAAATTTAGAATTATAGTCTGACAGTTATTTTCCCTAGAACTTTCAGATTGCATTCTATTATTCTTTGGCTTCATTGTTTCTCTTGAGAAGTCAGCTGTATGTTTTGATATTGATCCTTGGAAGATAATTACCTGTAAACCATAATCTATTTGTGCCTTTTTAATATTTACCCTTTGTCCTTGGTCAGAAACAGTTTTTCTATGTTATGACTAGATTTATTTTTCTTTGAATTTATCCTGCATGTAGTTCACACAGTTGTTTACTTCTATGGCTTGATACTTTTTTCTTATTTGGGGACAATTTTCTTATTTTCTTTCTATTTCCTCTTAAAACCTTGTTTCTTTCCCTTCTGTGACTCTAATACATGATAAATCTATTTACTGAGTTCTTCATTTAGTCATCACGTTTCAAATATAATAACTTCTGTTTTATTCTTTACTAGGCTCATCTTGTCATCTATTGTCATAATTGTATTAGGCCTGGTTGCCTTAGTAGCAATGAAATCCAGATTTCACCAACTAAATTCATGTGACTACTGGACACTCTTAAGCCACCATTTTCTTCTTGCCTTTCCTTGGTCTTGGGCCACTTACTTACGGTACAATGCCTCAAGGAGAAAGTAGAAAATAATGCCAGCTCACCTGAATATGGGGTTTTTCCTCCAAAAACTATGGTCCCTAAAGTCCTTGATGCCTTTGTCACTTTCCGCTGCCTTCAAATAACTGTATTTTGTCATTCATCTGGTTTTTGTAGTTCTCTATGGAAGGGTTGCTCTGATACAGTATACTCATCATGTCCAGGTGATTAGTAGTATTAACATGTTCAAATGCTCTTTTAGGAAAGGATGGTAATGGAAACTGAGCACTTTCCTTAATTGAAAAGGCAAAGAAGAGGAGTAAATAACAATGTGCAAAGTTTACTTAACACAGGCAACAGTGACTAGAGTAGGCAGATAGAATTTATTTTGACCTAAAATTTGGTATGCATTTAAGTAATTTCAAAACGTTGAAGTAGGAGTATTTAGCTCACTTTATTCATTAGGAGAAGGAGAAAAATGCATCCCAGAGCATTTTGGCATCTTTCTGTGGGACCAACTGGTGAGAACCAAATTTGAGAGCACCTCCCGGGTTTCTAAACTTTCAGGAAGATGACTGTTATGAACTGAATTGTATTTCTACAGAGTTCGCATGTTGAAGCCATAACCTCCTATGTGACTATATGTTGAGGGAGGGCCTCTAAAGAGACTATTAACGTTATATGAGGTATTAGGGTAGAGGCCTAATATGATAGGACTAATGTGTTTATAAGAAGAGAAAGGCAGATGAGAGTCCTCTTTCTCTCTCTTTCTTTGGGAATGACCATAGAAAAGGCCACATGGGGGATACAATAAGAAGCTGGCTGTCTGCAAGCAAGGATGTAAGGTCTTAACAGACACCAGCCCTTCTGCTGCATTTTCCAGCCTCAGAATGGTGAGAAAATAAATTTCTGTGGGTTAAGTCACCAACCTATGGAATTTTGTTTTGGCAGCCTGAACAGGCTAATACAGAAAGCTTACTAATACAGTAAGCCTTCCACTAAACCAGTTTCTACTTGTTGTTTTTATTGTTAGGAGTAGAGATGTCTAAAGGGAGTCAGACTATGTCCACTCTCACCTCAATCAAAGGAAGCTCTATGTTTACCTATTCTTAATATTGGGGTTATGCATAAGATTTTTTTTTGAAAAAGGGCTCTGCTAAAAGTAATTTGAAAGTCAGTTATCCCATAATATATCAAGATTCGGAATATTTCTACAAATGTGGATACATAAAATGAGATCAAGATTTCTTGTCATGTTAGAAAGAGAGCTGAGATAGCTCTGTTGGATAACAGATGACAGTGTGACATGAACAAATTCATTTTAATTTCTCCAAGTTTTAGTTTATTCACCTGTGTAGCAAGTAATTCTAGTCTTTGCAAAAGTTGTCTATGCCAGAAATATAAATTTATTTTTCTGTTATTCAACTTAATTCTTATTTTGTCAACTTGGCAGAAACGTAATGCCATTTATTTTGTGATGCCCCCTTTCCCATGTCTGTCTGTTTCTAAGTTCTAGGAGACTTATTTAGTGCCATGGCCTTATTGTGAAGATATGATTAGGGGGTATGTAACTCTTCATATTAAGTATTTATAGGGGTTCTATCCTTTTTTCCCTGTGGTCATCTGAAGACACTACACAGGTTGTAGCTAAAACACTCCTTGCTTTCTTCTGCAAGTGTCTTCATTCCAGAGGCTTTCCCTGCTTTTATGTTACAGTGCTCACTGTATGTGGTAAACTCTTGGAGGGGTGACCTGGGCTTTGCCTTTCTATCTACAGCATGAAGACATTCATTTAGCCCACTCTGCCTAATGGGAAACAAGTCATCTGTGATGTCAAATTTTGCAAATCTCAGAGTTTTAGTAATTCTCCAGGGTTTGACCCAGACAGCAGGGCACAGGACCCCACTTTCTTTTGGATTTACCAACTTCTATGCATACCTCACTTCATCAACCCAATCAATCTGTAGGAGGTGGACTGCCTTAGGGTGTGAGTTTTGTTTTGTTTTGTTTTTTTACAGTTAATAACCATCTGACTTTATTTTATTTTTTGCCTTTGATTAGGTCTTTATTCAAAATCAGTTCTCTTATCATTAAGTATATTCCAAAATTGTTAGTCTATACTGAGTCATTTCTGTTGCCTCGAGGGTCTTGGCTTTTGAAACTCAGAGCCAGAAAAATACAGGCCCTGTCATCTCTCTTCCCTGAGGCAGAAGCCTAGAATGTTCTAGCTGCCGCTTCAATAATGGAGAAAGTAGAGAAAGTTAAAGGGATGGATGGATGGATAGATAGATGGATAGATAGTTGTAGGCAGGTAGGTAGACAGACAGATTTCTCCTAAAATGTATAGCTTCTACTAGATATCTATATTTACCTGTAGTTCTACAGTTCAAGTATATAATAAAAATAATAGTTTCCTAGTTCCTTTTGATGAATAGTTATTCTGCAGGTTATCATGCTGAACACTTTACATACATCAGCCATTTCTTTTTCTTTCTTTTTTTTTTTTTATTTCTAGGAGAGAGAGACAGAGTGAGCAGGGGAGGGTCAGAGAGAGAGGGAGTCACAGACTGAAACAGGCTCCAGGCTCTGAGCTGGCAGTCAGCACAGAGCCCGACGCGGGGCTCGAACCCACGAACCGCGAGATCATGACCTAAGCGAAAGTCGGATGCTTAACCGACTAAGCCACCAAGGGGCCCCACATCAGCCATTTCTAATCTGCCCAATAATCCTGTAAAATGCTCTTTTCTGTAATTCACAAGTAAGAAAACTAAGCCTTGCAAGTGTTTAACTTAACTAAGATCATGGAATTAGTGGCGAAGCCAGTATTCTAGTTCGGGTCTGTCTTACCTTCACGTTTGTGCTCTTAATCATGTTGAATTACCCCTCTTTAAGGGACTGAAGTCTGGCCATTCTATAACCTGTGTGAAAACATATTCGGTTGTGTTTAGGAGATAGGAATCTATGAAAGACGTATCAGTACATTGCCATTACATATGAACCAGGCCATAAGTTCACTGTGATAAGTAATTGGTTATGCACATGTGTGTTTCATATTCACATGAAAATTAAAAGATTGTGCTATCATTATCTTCATTTTATAAGTAAGAAACTGATGCACAGAAAGGACTGAGCCCAGGTAGTTGGGTTCTAGAGTCCATGTTCTTGACCATTATGTTTTGCTACGTCCTCCATAAAAGAGGCAGGAGGGTGGTGGGTACCCCTAGGAAAAACCTGCCAAGTGGTAGACAAATGTATAACTTCTTCACCTCTTCATGGGATCCCCATATCCATTTATGCTGCCTGAAGGCTTAACGAGCAAAATTGCATACACTGGGGAAGGAAGTGTTTCGTCTCCCTCCAAGTCCTTTGGTTCTCTGCAGCATGATTTCTGGTTTGAGATTTGGGGATATCCAGAAGTCTCCAACTCTCTGAGGCTCTACTTACCCAGAAGTTGTTTTCCTGGTGCTTTGCTCTTATAGCCCTCTGTGCCCTGAACATTGCTTTCCAGCCTTACCATGTGTTGTTTCGTGGCTTCCTTTATTTTTTCTTTGCTCTTTGTTATGTTTGTTGGAGTGTGTGTGTGAGAATATATATTTATAAAAACATGGCACCTTTGTTGCAATTTGCAAAATAAAGATATAATGAATGGAAACATATTTTGCTTTTCAATGCATTGGTTTCAGGTTAATAAATGCATGTTGTTCATGATAAGTAGGTCATTACTTGGAACTCCATCTCTGCAAACTTTTTTCTTCACCCACACACAACACCTGCCTGCTGCAGTCCTACTCAGAAGCCCACAGGGGATGGGCAGACATCATTCATTGAGCCTTCTCTCTGATGGATGTCTGTGATTGGGCTCAATCAGAAACTGCCCTCACAATCTTCTGGATTATTTATTCCCTGTGAAATATAGCAATGAAGATATACTCTTCTAATTCTACAGGTAGATCTCAGCTGGACTAGCATATCACACTTAATGGATTTAAAAAGACCTTTGGCAAACTTTATAAATTAAATGCACTTACTTGCTCCCTGCTTTCTTTTGCTACTAAGTGGGAACTGATGCTACTGGGTTGTCATGGGTGTACCGGCATAGAAAATGGTTGCAGATGCTTGGCTATGTTAATTTTACACTTTAGTCAGGAAACAGGTGTTACCATAGGGAATCTAATTCTTTCTGTTCTTGGCTCTTAGTTGGGGTCCAGTTCATCATGAGCCCCTGGTGTTTATAAATACGGACAAAGTCTTAGTTATCTGAGTCAGAATCTCTCATGTGGTATTGTTCCTGGGTCTAATATCTAACCTCTGCTTGTGGTCCTTGGTATCGAGGAACTGCTGAAGGATCCAAGTGTTGTCCTAAAGTAATCAAACCTCCCCCCGAGGTTAGCACCTTCATAGACTCACCGTTTCAAAATATAATAGAAGGGTTGTTAGTTTGCTGATAGACTTGTCGATACAGCTCTGCCATGCATCACCTATACTATTTAGATGGGGAAAATATTTCTCCAAAAGCTGAGACCTCTTTTAACCCTGGATTCTCACACTCACTGAATGAATGGCTTCGAGCAACTTACTTGATCTTTCTGGATCTCAATTTCTTTATCCTTATAACGACAGAGTTCTTGTACTTCAGTAACCTCTGGGGACCTTTCTGTCTCTGAAACTTCGCTTATTACACTCTGGAAACCTCAGTAACCTTCCTCTCCACGTTTTCTATAATATGCCTTTAAGACTTGGCCTGGTTAGCATATCACATGTTAGCTTATTTGAGAGGTTGGCGAATCAGTTGTATGGTTTGGGTGTCTAGCTTGTGCTAAGAGCACTGTGGTGGTGTTCTGTATTCCTCCTGCCAAATTGATACTGAGCTGAATTATGGAAATCACCCAGTAAGCCTCTATCTTTCTTCTTTCCATAAAGTGAGCCTTGAATGTTGATTACCTTCAGAGCACACTAAAATTTTTGTCCATTTAGAGAAATGCATGCTCTCCCTTCTAGAACTTGGTATTTTTTTCCACTTGAACTCATTTGCCTTTTCCCAGTAGATACTATATTTAGTCAGTTTGTGGAAACTAATTTTTGGTGTCACTGCACATTTACTCAAGGTATTTATTTATTTTTAAACCACAATAAGCTAATATTTGCTAGCAAAGGATCCTGTTTGAGGTTCACTGATGCAACTGGAGATGCTGGCAAGGGAATTCTGGTTCTGTTAGCCAGCTCCCTGATGGTGGCTCAGGATTCTAAATTGCACAGATTATCTCTCTGCTCTGAAATCTTAATACAAATAACTTTTCAATAATTAGTAAGGTTTTATCACATGCATAAAGACATTGTAAAGTTATGAAAAACACTAATGTTGTTTTAATTGCCTTTAAGTTCCCTTTGGGAGTTATATTTTCATTAGGGTACCCCTTACAATATTCACAGTTGGGAGGACACATCTGAGTCCAGAGAGGAATACCTTTTAATTTGCTTAACTCTTTCAAGCCCTCTATTTCTCATGTCAAATAACTGTTTAATTTTAATATACATAAAGTCCTATCTGAGGACTGCCTTTTTTTAAGATGGTAAATGGGAGGTCAGATGTGTGCATGGGGGAATCACTAGGAATAGGTAGGTGCAGGAAAGGCAGGGGACAGCTGTGAAGTAACTTTCATCAACAAAACTAAGTATTAGGCATGTGACACGCTTGCTCCCACAGTACAGGTGCAATTTGCACGTTAGTAACATGCAATTAAAGTTTCCTCCTCAAAATCCTATTCTTTAAAAGCGACAGAGATTTATTAGGATCATTGGGTCCCTCAGCCTTTCTGAATACAGTCCCTTGAGAACACAGAGTTGAGTTGTCAAACAGACATCGGGCTTACCTTTAGGTATGATATGGAAAGATTCAGCAACATCCAGCTGGACCTCACATAAAAATACAACACCCCCCCATCAGGCGAACCAAGGAGACCAATCAAGACTAGTGTAAAGAAGCCTGTCTTGCTCCTGCCATGCTGGAGTCTCCATTATGTCTCCCTTCCACAGAGACTATAG
The DNA here is from genome assembly GCF_003009895.1 of Hyaena hyaena. Lineage (NCBI taxonomy): Eukaryota > Metazoa > Chordata > Mammalia > Carnivora > Hyaenidae > Hyaena > Hyaena hyaena. Next base: position 2,813,846 of record NW_024080805.1, read on the forward strand.
TATCCCCCATAATACTCATCCTTCACCTCAGTGTTACTTCTCCTCTCAGTGTTGGGTCATAGAAAAGCAGCAAGAGTAAGAAATGAACTGAAGAATGCTCTTCTCATCCTTGACTTTCAAAATTCCAGACACTGAAGTATTCTTCAGGGCAATATTCTTGCTTTTATATTAACAATGCTTAGCAAGGGACTGACCTTGACTGAGAAATGCCCCCCTTGGTCTGTGCCAAATTTCAGTGCTAAGCTCCTCATTTATCCACATCTGACTCGGTGGCAGATTTCCCCAAGCTATGAAACCATGACCAGTAGCTTAGAGCTTCCAGTGCCCAATAGGTGAGATGGTGGGTTAAATCCTCCTGATGGATGTTTTGCCAGAGAAGAATGAGGCATGCCTGCCAATATAAGTTCTAATTTTTAATATATTCTCCGATAAAAACTGGGTGATACTCTTTTATAGTACTGTGACTAACAACATGTCACATTATTGTAAAATTCAGGCACTTACTATTATGAGTTATATATTTTTTCCAAAAAGGAATTAAAAATGTATTCCAAGTTCCAAACCACTGAATTATAGAGAGCTTATAGAGCAACATCTTTTTCTAATACATGTGGGGACAAAATAAGCAGGGAAAAAAACAAAAAATAATACTTATATTTCAAATATTTGGTTGACACATATTTTTAGTTTTTATAAACAACACTGAATGCTTGAATAAAGTTTTAAATACACACACACACACACACACACACACACACACACACACCTACCTCTATGATACTTTATTTGAGCTTTCAAACTAGCAGAGTCCTATATAGGAGTTATTTAGCCGCCTAATAAACAAGTGATTAAGTTAGACTAGGCAGAATTTTATATGGGCAAATAGTGCCTGGTTGGGAATAAGGAAACTTCAAGTCTAGTTCTGGCTGCATTATTCTCTGGTTCTGTGATCTTGAGCAAGCACTTGATCATGCTGAGTTCGTGATAATTTACCTAGAGATATAAGATTGGGCCTATAGCCTTTTAAGTTCCTACTGAATATGATATTCTATGATTCTAAGACTGACCTAATGATACACAGTAGATAGTAATGTAATTGATGTGAGAACAAAATTTAGTACTCTTTCTCCTAGGCCTCTTTCTGCATGGATATAGCCTAAGGGTCCCCAAGCCTATCTGGGTAAGGGAACAGAAGATGCAAGGAGGAATAGGGATGGTAATTGTTAGAAAAATAATATGGCAGAAGCAGTGGGACCATGAATCAAGAAGTTTTTCATCCATGTCACAGATAGCAGGAAAAAAGACTGTTGGAAGGTGGTAAGCCTTCAGACATAGAGACCAAAATATACTCTCCTTCCAATGAGAAATACCCAAAAAGTTTTTTAGAGAAAGGGGGAGTACCAGGCCCTTACTGGACACCTCCAGTTTGACCATGGAACTTTTAGAATTGTTTTGTTTTGTTTTGTTTTTTACAAATAGTTTATTGTCAAATTAGTTTCCACGTAACACTCAGTGCTCATCCCCACAAGTGCCCTCCTCCATGCCCATCCCTCCTCCCTGCCACATCCATCAGTCCTCAGTTTTTGTCAGCATTCAAGAGTCTCTCATGGTTTGCCTCTCTCCCTTTCCCCCACCATTTCCCCCCTCCTTCTCCCCCTTGGTCCTCCGTCAAGTTCCTCCTAATCCTCCTATACGTGCAAACATAGGATATTTGTCCTTCTCTGCCTGACTTATTTCGCTCAGCATAACACCCTCAAGGTCCATCCACGTTGCTACACATGGCCAGATTTCATTGTTTCTCACTGCCATGTAGTATTCCATGGTATAGATAAACCACATCTTCTTGATCCATTCATCGTTGATGGACACTTAGGCTCTTTCCATGTTTTAGCTATTGTGGAGAGTGCTGCTATGAACATTGGGGTCCATGTGCTCCTATGCCTCAGCATTTCTGTATCCCTTGGGTAAATGCCTAGCAGTGCTATTGCTGGGTCATAGGGGAGTTCTATTGTTAGTTTCCTGAGGAACCTCCACACTGTTTTCCAGAGGGGCTGTACCAGTTTACATTCCCACCAACAGTGTAGGAGGGTGCCCGTTTCTCCACATCCTCGCTGCTGGCAAGGAACTTTTAGAATTGTTAATGTGGTCACAACTCTATTCAGGTGAGATCAGCTGCATAGTCCAGATTGGCCTATACCAACCCTTGGATATAACCTTAAAACAAAGTGATATCTATCTATCTATCTATCTATCTATCTATCTATCTATCTATCTATCTCTAGATATATCTCTGTATACCTATATCTATCTATACATAATATTTTAAAATATGGAAACACAATTCCAGAATGGTGAAGTGAGGATGTCTGACAATCCATTTCTTTATAATAGAATTGTGAACAGACTTGTAACAAGTGGAAGCTGAATTACTAACTTAATAAATCCTACAAAGAAAATTCCTGGACTAAGTGGCTATGTTGGTGGATTACATCAACATTTAAAGAATTCATATCACTAGTTTCAAAAACTTCTAAAAAGTAGAATAGAGGGAAAACTTCCCAATTCTTTCCGTGAAGCCAGTATTATTTTGATACCAAAAACAAAGACATCACATAAAAAATACAGAACAATATTCCATATAAATATAGGTAGAAAAATTCTTAACAAAATACTGGAAAACAGAACCCAGCAACATATAAAAAGGATTATGTTTAATGGCTCAGCAATATATATCTATGGAATGTAAGGTTGGTCTAATATCTAAAAATTGGTCAGTCAGTATATTAGATATTAAAGGTCAAAACCCAGATGATCATCTCAATACACACATAAAAAGCACTGGATGGAATCCAGGATACCCTTTCATGATAAAACAGTCAACAAACAAGGAATAGAAAGGATCTTCCTCAACCTAATAATGTTTGTAGAAAACTCATAAGTAACATCCTAATTAATAGGAAAAGATTCAATGTTTTTCCTTCAAATCTGGAAGACAACATTGTCCTCCTTCACCATGTCTATTCTACACTATATTGGAGGTTGTAGTAAGTCCAATTAATTGAAAGAAGAAAAAAGAGGCACCAGATTGGAAATGGAGAAAGAAAACTCGTGGCATTCACAGATGGTATAATCTTTTTCTAGAAAAAACTAAGGAACACACACACACACACACACACACACACACACAGCTATTAGAACTTGTAAACAAGTTCAGCAAAGTTCCATATATGAGCCAGATATAGAAAATCAATTGCATTTTAATTAACTTGCATTTCCAGAAATAAAATTCATAAAATTGCATTTACAATAGTATCAAAAGAATAAAATGCTTAGAGATAAATTTAAGAAAATCACAAAGTTATGCAATGAAAACTACAAAGAAGTGTTGAAAGAAATTGAAGAAAGTCTAAATAAATGGAAACATATCCCATGTTCATGGATTGGAAGAGTTAAGAAGACAGTACTCTCCAAATTGATTGACAGATTCCATGCAACCCCTGTCAAAATACCGGCAACCTGGTTTTGCAGAAAGTTACAAAGCTAATTCTAAAATCCATAAGGGAATGAAAGGGACCCAGATTAATCAAAACAATCCTTAGAACAAAGAAGACTTTCACTTCTCATTTTCAAAACTTACTACAAACTACAGTAATCAAGATAGTGTGGTACTTGCATAAAAATAGACACATAGATCAATGGAGTAGAATCAAGATTTGGAAAACAAGCCCTCATACTATGGTCCTTTTATTTTTAAAAGCGTTCTAACACAATCCAATAGGAAAAGAATAGTCATTTCAAAACTGTTGCTGTGACAACAGGATATCCACAAGAAAAACCATTAAGTTGGATACCCTCCTTCACACTGTATATGAACATTAACTCAAAATAGATCATAGACTGGATGTGAGAGTTCATTCTATAAAACACTGCAGAAAAAAATGTGGGACTACATTTTCGTGACTTTGGGTTAAGCATAGTTTCTTACATATGACACCAAAGTTATGAGTGACAAAATTAAAAATAGACAAATCAGCCTTCACAAATATCAAAAATTTTGTGCTTTGAAGAACACCATCAGAGAAGACAACCCACAAAATGTGAAAAATATATTTGCAAATAATATATCTGATTAGGGATTTGATTCCAACAAGAAGGTATTAGAAATCAATAAAAAAGACAAAAAATGGGCAAAAGATCTGAATAAATATTTTTCTAAAGAATATGTACAAATGACCATAAACCCATTAAAAGATGATCAACATCATTAGTCATCAGAGAAATTCAAATCAAAACCACAATGAGATACTACTTCACATCCATAATGATGATTAGAATCAAATGAATAGTGACTATGTTGCTAAAGATTGCAAAATAGTGGTATTGCAAAATAGTGCAGCTACCTTGGAAAACATTTTGGAAGTTCCTAAAAATATTAAACACAGAAATATTATATGACCCAGTGATCTCATGCCTCAGTGCATGCCTCAGTTTCCGAGGGAAATGAAAATATATGTCCACACAGTAACTTGTGCATGAATGATCCCAGCAGCATTACTCTCAAGAGCCAAAATGTAGAAACAACCCAACTTTCCATCAACTGCCGAATGGATTGACAAAAATGTGGTATATCCATGCAATGGAATACTTTTGGAATAATAAGAAATGAAGTATTTATACATACTATAAGATGGATGCACTGTGAAAATAGGATAAAGGAAACCGCTAGTCACAAAAGACCACATATTAGGTAATTTCATCTATATGAAATAGATGAGTCAAATCCGAAGACACAGAAAGTAGATTAGTGGTTGCCAGGGGCCGGCAGAGCAGGAAGTGGGAAGTAACAGCTAAGGGGCACAGGTTTCTTATTTTGATTTTGTTTTGTTTTTTGAGGTCAGGAAAATATTCTAACATTAAATAGTGTGATATTTACACAACTCTGTGAATATAAAAAAAGCCCCATTGTATTGTGTTTTGAAGGGTGAATGTTATGACATATAAATTGTTTCTTGGTAAAGCTATTACACATATTTTTTAAAAATTAGCCTATCCCACCCCTGGCTTTCTCATACCCAGAATTGCCTAGAGATCTGAGATCCCTGATAGTGAACTTTGCGAGAACATATAGGTGTAGAGAAAACTACCACCAAATAATAGAAAAATTGGGTTCCCTTGGTTCTAATACATATTCTTCCTTTATCATAACTACAGTAAGATTTCTTGATAACTTGTTTTGCAAATGAAGGAAAGGGAAATAATATTCATTACTAGTCATCAAATTGGATTGCCTGGGAGAGACAAAATTATGAAATCATATACAGTCCTTGCCTGCTGAGGAAGTTTGCATCCCTTGCAGTCTACTGGGAATAAAATTGTAAGTCTGTCAGGGATGTCCACTCTCACCACTGTTGTTTAACATAGTGCTGGAAGTCCTAGCATCAGCCATCAGACAACAAAAGGAAATCAAAGGCATCAGAATTGGCAAAGAGGACCTCAAACTTTCACTCTTCCCAGATGACATGATACTCTACATCGAAAACATGACAGACTCCACCAGAAGCCTACTAGAACTGATCCAAGAATTCAGCCAAGTTGCAGGGTACAAAATCAACGTACAGAAATCGGTTGCATTTCTATACACCAACAATGAAGCAACAGAAAGAGAAATCAAGAAACTGATCCCATTCACAATTGCACAAAAAACCATAAAATACCTCGGAATAAACCTAACCAAGGATACAAGAGATCTGTATGATGAAAACTATAGAAAACTTATGAAGGAAATTGAAGAAGACACAAAGAAATGGAAAAACATTCCATGCTCATGGATAGGAAGAATAAATATAGTTAAGATGTCATTACTACCTAAAGCACTCTACACATTCAATGCAATTCCAATCAAAATTGCACCAGCATACTTCTCAAAACTAGAACAAACTATCCAAAAATTTGTATGGAACCACAAAAGACCCCGAATAGCCAAAGTAATACTGAAAAATAAAACCAAAACGGGAGGTATCACCATCCCAGACTTCAGCCTCTACTACAAAGCTGTCATCCTCAAGACAGTATGGTATTGGCACAAAAACAGACACATAGACCAATGGAACAGAATTGAGAACTCAGAAGTGGACCCAAAAGTATACAGCCAACTGATCTTTGACAAAGCAGGAAAGAATATCCAATGGAAAAAAGACAGCCTTTTTAACAGATGGTGTTGGGAGAACTGGACAGCAACATGCAGAAGAATGAAACTAGATCATTTTCTCACACCATGCACAAAAATAAACTCAACATGGATAAAGGACTTGAACGTGAGAAAGGAAGCTATCAACATCCTACAGGAGAAAGCAGGAAAAAACCTGTTATCTGTATGCACTAATAACAGAGCATAAATACTTTGATTGCTATAACAAATAGACAGAAATCATTAAGAATATGGAACATTTGAGAAACTATCAACTGGATCAACCAAATTGACATTTTAGAACACTCCACATAATAGCAAAACAGGCCACCTGTTATACATTAAAGGAAGTATCAATAAATATTAAAGGATTAAGATCATACAGAGTATGTTCTCTGAACAAAACAGAATTAAATTACTAATCAATAACCAAAAAAATCTGGAAAATACCAGATTCTTGGAATGAAGCAATTTAATATCAGATAGCCCCTTAATCAAAGAAAGTAAAACATAAGATAGAAAATATTTTAAAATAAATAATAATAAAAACATAACATTAAAATTTCTGGGATGCAGTTAAAACAGTAGCAGGAAGAAAATATTTAAACAAAATATATCATAAAGATATATTTTGGCCAAGAAACACATGAAAAGGTGGTAGTATCATTGATCATTAGGGGAAAAAATTAAACCTGCAGCAAAATGCTTTTTCACACCCACTAGATTGATTAAAATTTAGAAGGCTGACAATACAAAGTGTTGACAAGGATATGGAGAAAATGGAACTTTCAGTCACCCCTGCTGAGAATATAAAATGGTAGAGCCACTTTGGGAAACAGTTAAGTAAAGAAACGGTGGTATGTATGTGGAAGACTACTAAGCAGTGTAAATGAAAGAACTGTGACACAGGCAACAGTGATGACTCTCAGAAACATCATGCTGAGTGAAATAAGCCAGATAAGAATATCTATTACAAGTTTCTACTGATAGGTCTAGAACAGATGAAACAATCTATGGTGAATATTTCTTAAGAATGGAGCCCTCGCTGGCTTTGAGGAAGTAGGTGAGAACCGGAGAAAAGACCCAGGCAATATTTTCTGTGTTAGAAATCGGGTATAAGCATTTTGGAAAAACTTTTCAAACTTTCACACTGGTGTTCATCTCACTATATATAAATTACACATCAATGACAAATTTAAATTAGGTCTGTTCATTCTTTTTACTTTCCTAAGAAAATTTAAAAATTAACAAAATAGCAACAACAAAAGCTTATATTATCATTTCATGAAAAATAAATATTTTAATTACATAAAAGAAGGAAACACCTCAGAAAAGAAGATAATTCTTTAAAGACTTCAGCAGTGTGAATCACTCAGTTCTCATTTCCCCAGTGATTTGAAAATTTCCTCTTCGGTTGCTCTGCTGGCCCAGCTGTATCCATTCGATCTAGTCAAACCAGGCTTGTCAGATATTAGCAAATAAAAGTGCAGGGCATCATGTTTGCATGGGACAGGTATTGGCAAATATTGCACAGAATATAACTTACACTAAAATATTCATAGTTTATGTGAAATTCATGTTAACTGGATGACCTGTGTTTGATTGGAGTAATCTAAATTAAACTCCTCAAAATGGAAGCCCAGAAATGTCGAGAGATTTTCTCAAGATCTAAGCAATAAAAGAAAGCTTCAATTAGTGCCCTGGCTTTCTCTTCTGCAGCTCAGTGTTTGGAGCTGTAAAATGAATGGTCAATTTTTGGAGCAGAATTATGAAACAGTAGTTCCCTTCCGAAAATTATGCTAAATGATGTTTTCCACTTAGAGGTACAGCAATGCAATCAGTCAAAAACGTCAATCCAATGGCACCATGGAGGCATATTCAATGAGTGCTTTTCTGTATTTCATTTTATGAGGCTAGTGTTATCCTCCTCTTTAAGTGGGGGTAATGGTAGAAGATTAAATGAGGTAACACATGTCAGTCATGGTGTGGCCCTTGGCAAATGCCCAATAAATAGTTATGGCTACTGCCTTTTCTTTTCCGATCTTACTCTTCAGTGTTAATATTATTGTTTAAAAATGTACACACTATTAAAGAATATTGCCTTTACTTCAAAAGCACATTCAAAGTACTCAGCTACATTAGGATTATGTGTGTGTCTTCAAAGTGTGGTACAGAACTAAATTAACTAGAAAAATATTGCAATCTATAATACTCAGGTAATAAGCAGTGTATTTATGCAGAATTTTGGGGTTTTCCTTTCACTTATAATAATAAAATACCAAACCTTCTGCCATGCCTAAATGAACCACATGTCATCTCCCTGTTTGTCTCCTCATCACTCACCCTTTGGAGCCACTAAGATTTTGTTTTTGTTTGTATCACATAATCTTTGTTCATTCTGTTCCCTCTGCCTAGAGTACTTTTTCTTGTAACCCTTGTATACGACACTCTTTCCCAGGATGAATGTCACCTCCTCAGAGTGGCCTCTTGGGCCACTGTAGTGATGCCCTTCTGTTGATCTCCCTCTCAACCCCTTGTTTATGTCCTTGTAAGCACATATTCTTACTTGAGAACACTCTGTTTATACATCTGTTTGCCTTTTAATTACCATCTCACCCACTGGAAGACGGTTTCCACGAACGCTGTCACGAGGGGCACGATGTCTTCTTGGTCCATGACACTTGGCACAGAACTTCATACCATCTGAGCGTAAAGGACTGCTTCCTGCTCTGTCTCTCCACACCCCTACTCACCCCTCTCTACACTTCTTCCATAAACCTTCCATGACCTTCACTCCTGGGCCTGAGCCCTCAGTCACAGCCCCACAAAGTTAGTTGCTGGTGTACATTACAGTTTGTCACCGTACAGTCATTTGTGTGATGAGTCAGTACCGTGTCCTCTGCTAGACTGTGTGCTCTCCCTGGCTCTGCCCAGGGCCCATTTGTTCACCTCTGCAACCTTGTTGTCTTTCATGGCGCCTAACACATAAGATCAGAAACATGTAAGATTGATACTATGTGGTCGTTTTTGACCTATTAAAATGACAGTTTCACATGGCTCAAACTAAGACCTCAATACATGACTTTTCCTTCTGAAATTGTAAATTTCACTTGGAATGCTGGAAAAAGCCAATTCCTGCGGGACTTGGCTCACCTTGTGCTGTAGAGAACTGCAAAGGAACAGCTCAGGGCTATGTACTCAACTGGGTCAGGCGCACACGAACATAAAAACTCACAGGTATCCAAACAACATGCCCCGTCTCCTCTTGCCACATCCCCTTATCTGTACCAACCACCCTCCAGCTGCTTCAGGAGCAGAAGCAGAAAAAGGAAACCATGTTTGCAGAATATTCTGCTGGGTGGGGTGTCTCCCAGTACCTGGCTGTAGAGGGTCATTGCTGGGGCAAGCTGTACTTTTCTGTGATCTTTGTTATTTTGTCCACATCTCTTTGTTACTATTATAGGGGTCAGTTGTGTGAGAAAGCCAAGGAGCCTGGAGATTGTTAAGTACCGGATTCTGTTTAACATGTATTTCATATGGGCATATTTCTTGCATCTAAAAAAAAAAGTCAAATGCCATAACAACTATTTTAATATCCTACATTTCGTTTTTGTGGTCTGTTTGCTCTGTTACCATCTTCACACAGCCTTCCTATTTCCCCACATCATTCTTCAGCCACCTCTTACTCCTCTCTCTGCTTCCTCCCTCTCTCCACTTTTCCCCTCTCTCTGCTGGAGGAGAGAGTCTTTGGTCCGTAGAAAGTGCCCTAAACTTTAATCTACCAGCACTGTTCACATCAATTAGGAATTTTTCTTATTCACCCTTGAGCTATACCATGGGATCAACCCATTGCTCTCTTGACCTATTCTGGGAGTGGAATTAACACACACGTTCCCCCTATGATGTTTTATCTTTGGGGTTGGTTTGGTGGTATATTTCCACTCTTCTCTGGTGTGTCTGATTCAATGTCAGTGCAATTCGAACTAGGGGATATATCTCCGCCTGCCACTATTTGTCAGGATCCGTTTGGAATGAAGAGGCCGGGAAGAGGGGCTTTAAATGAGCAAAATGAATGAAGGAGGAAAGAAGCCAGTACATAAACAACAGAGATTTTCCTGCGGTTAAATGGGAGACTGTGATCAGATGGAAGCTAATTAATATCTTCAATGTTTATCAACGATGATTAGTGATGGGATAATTGTCACGGATGAGTATCTTCAGCCTAGAATCCTGGCAGCCCTACTCCAGGCAACAAATATTCAATATGATTACCAGATTAATAAGATGTATTCTGCGAATACCACTGCTGATCTTATGCTGTGATTTAACATCGTCAGAAAACCAAACAAGACAGTCATTTCTCTGATGAAAGAGATCCCCATTTGCTGTGTCCTGAGTTATAATTGCTATAATTGCTTTGTTCCTTCAGATGTCCTCAGGATTATATAATTTTGGGGAGGGAGCTTGGAGAGGGCCATTTTCTAAAATTACTGAAATTGAACTCAGGTCTCAAATTATTTTAGAAGATGATGTGAGAATTTGGGGAGACAGGAAGGCACAGGAAGGAAGTTATTTAGTAAACACTTCATTCTTTTGGGCCACACATCTAAAACCATTTACCTTTTCTGGGAAATACCCATCTTATTTAACAGATCCTGCCTCCTAAATATGCAAAATCAAAATTCCAGACACTTGCTTTCTTAACTGCCCTCGGAGCTACATAGAGACTCTCTATCTCAGGCACATGACCTGGGCACCACAGCTCAGATATCTGGCTCCAGACATTGATTTTGAAGCTATTAACATATTTATGGAGAAACAGGGATCTTGCAGATGCCATTCTCATGTGGCTGGCAGCAGTCAGTGGTTACATGTGTTTCCCAGAAGCAACACGGACCTTAGCAATAGACTCCCATAGCTGGCTTGGGTGATGTTGATGGTGTGAATTAGAGTCAGTGCAGCCTAGTGGCTGACCCATGTTATCTCCATGGGGCCACTCGCACTGTGTCATTTGGAGAATTTATTCCTAGCTGCAGAGGCTCCAAGCCTGGTTTCCCCAGACCATTTGGAGATTATGTGAGCTATTATATAACCCTTAATAAATTAATTGGAGTTGATATCTGTTGCTTATAACTAACACTTTGACTGATACAAAACTTAAGATAGACCCAGGAGCAATTTGACGGACATACTAGGTTTTTATTGCTTCTTAACAAATTAACACAAGCTTAGTGGCTGAAAATAACAAACACTGATCATCTCTCATTTTCATGGGTCAAGTGTCAGGGCACAGTATCACTGGGTCCTCTGCTCAGGATCTTGAAAATATGTAGTCAAGATGCTGGCTGAATTGCCTTCTTATTGGAGGCTCAATGGAGGAGGTTCGCATTCATGCTGCTTTAGGTTTCTAGCAGAATTCATTTCCTTGTAGCTGTGGAATTCATGGTGGCTTGTTTCATTAAGTCCAGCAAAAGAAAGAATCTTTAACCTTTAGACATTATTTTAGCAGATCACCTGATTTAGTCAGGCTCACCCAGATAATCTCCCTTTTGACTTACTTAAAGTCAACTTACTTGGTGCTTAAATTACATTGTTAAAATTCCTCTGTCTCTGCCATGTACAGTAATTTAATCACAAGAGTAACATTCTGTCACTTCTGCCATGGTCGGTTGGTTTGAAGCAAGTTTCTGACCGTCTCAAGGAGGGGGGGTTATACAAGGTTTTTAGGGGTCCTCTTAGAATTCCGCCTTTCACAGTTGTGTTCATACACATGCATCTTTGGGCAGCTGAATTTACCATTTTAAATGAAGGCTGCACTGATCATGATTCCTAAAAAATTCCACCTTGAGAAACTGGGGCACTTCACCAAATTCTACCTTGAAGGAGGCTTTTCTTTTGAGTCAACAGACTGCCCTCTGAATTAGATGATACTTTTGGTTTATAAAATTTATTAAAAGGGTGACATAATTTTGTTACATGGCGGATTGACTGGGTCTGTGCTATGTTTGAATTATCAGAGAATAATTAACTTTTAGGTTACAATTTCAGGGAATCTGTGGATTATTAGTAGTATATGGGGAGTTTAGCCTGTGATTGCCTGGTTGTTCTGATGAAAGGCCCTCCTCTACCCAGTTAAGTATCCCCTAAAAGTGAAGCCCTCTTCCTTGAGCAGCCTGTCAGGCTCTATTTCATGAAGTTACTATTCCATAAATTTAGATCTGCTCATCAGATTGCTGTCCTGACTGGAAAAGGCTGAGACAGTGCTGCTCAAAGAGGGATCCCGCAGGGTACTTGAGTATTAACCCCTCTTCCTCGCCACCCACACCATCTTGGCATCTTGGCCATCGTTTCACCTTGACTTCAGTTTGAAACCTGGAGTGTGCAGCCTCTGAGCCTTGCTCTCTTCTGCATTGAAAGCCTTCACTTTGTCTAGAGGTGGTGGGAATTGGCTAGAAGCTTGCTTTTGTTTTTACTTCTTTCCGATGAATTCATGTTCCCTATCTAGAGACCCACACAATTCGCACAAAGTAACTTGCTCTTAGCTCCACCTTCAGAAACAGATGATTATTTTTTTTAAAACCAGACTGAAAATGATGGGAGATAAGTCAAAGTTGTTTTCTAAAGTGTGATAGCAAGTACAAAACATCATTTTGGACAGTCACAATCTTCTGCTTTTCAAGACTGTTATTCACTGGGTGCCTGATGTCTGGCACTCATTTCTTTCTTTTTTTTTTTTATTTTATTTTATTTTATTTTATTTTTTTTTTACAAATAGTTTATTGTCAAATTAGTTTCTACATAACACTCAGTGCTCATCCCCAAAGTGCCCTCCTCCATGCCCATCCCCCCCTCCCCCCCACATCCATCAATCCTCAGTTTTTGTCAGCATTCAAGAGTCTCTCATGGTTTGTCTCTCTCCCTTTCCCCCACCATTTCCGCCCTTCTTCTCCCCCTTGTTCCTCCGTCAAGTTCCTCCTAATCCTCCTATACGTGCAAACATATGATATTTGTCCTTCTCTGCCTGACTTATTTCGCTCAGCATAACACCCTCAAGGTCCATCCATGTTGCTACACATGGCCAGATTTCATTGTTTCTCATTGCCATGTAGTATTCCATGGTATAGATAAACCACATCTTCTTGATCCTGGCTAAGATCAAGTGTAGTGTCTGGCACTCATTTCAAAAGCAAATATGTGTGTGTCCTTTTAACCTCTGTGAGAATTTGTTCATTAAAATATCAACAACGCTTAGCCAGAGAGCAAGTTCATTTTTATGTTCTGATGAAGCTTTCCCTAACTTCCCTACTAATTTTTCCTTTCAAGAAATCCAAGTTCAAGTTTTAGGCTTAAAACAGAAAAGCAAGCAAACCAACAAAGCCTTCCTTCCCCATTTGCTATGGCCCTGGCTCACATTTTACCTTCATTGTCAGTTTCTTCAAGGAGTGAAGAATATAAAACTTTGTATCTTTGTACCTGTCATTTGCAACCCACATTGACCAGAGTCTGCCCCTGCCGAATGACTGAAACTGCTCTAAAATTTGGCCACATGACTTTCAGATTACTTAATTAACGAGCCTTTTTCAGTCTTCGTTTTCTGACATCACAGACTGTTGAAACCCTCTTTTTTCTTGACTCTCAAAGACAATCCACTTTTCTGGATTTGTCTTATTTTTGTCTGGATTATGTCTTTCTTCTCCACCCTGCCTCCGGAATCATTACTATCTTCTTATTCCAGAACTGTAACTTTGTCCTTCTCTTCGTATGCTGCATGATCTTTTAGAGATGTTGCATATCTTCTGTTCTTATCAGTCACATTTTTACCAGTGACTTCCTTCCCCAGCAAGAATTAACAGATACTTAAATTTTGTAGAAGTCTTTTCTTACCCCTTTTTATGGTTTTCTTACCTTTGTTTTCATCTTAATATTAGTTTGGTAAAGCTGCCACATAGAATAACGCAGACTGAGTGGTCCAAGCCACAGCCATTTATTTTCTCACAGTTCTGGAGGCTAAAAGTGCAACATCAAGGTGTCAGCAGGTTTGAATTCTCTTTCGGCTGCTGTAAGTGGCCTCCAGGCAGCCACCTCTTCACTGTGGCCTCACATGGACTTTCTTGTGTGCATACATATCTCTGGCGTCCATGTGTGTCCAAAGTCCTTCTTCTCATAAGGACACCAATTAGATTGTATTAGGGCTCTCACCGCCTCATTTGAACTGAATCACCTCTTTACAGGTAACTTTCTGAAGACTTGGGTGTTAGGGCTTCGGCATGTGAATTTTGGTCTTTTTGAGATTTTCATCTACTTCGTATCAATCACCTTTACCAATGACTCCCTCACTGAGAGATAATAGCTACTTCAATGTCATATAACTATTTTCTTTATAGCTTCACTGCATTCGTTTATATCCCTAAATGATCTTCTATCTTTGCACTTTATACATACGGAATCATGACTAGTGTGTATATTCTTTGGTAACTTTTTCTTGCATCTAACAGTTTTTAAAGATTCGTACATGCTGCTGCTTACGGTTGTATTTTACTCATTTTCACCGTTATTTAGTGTTTCGTTATATAAATATATGACAATATCTGTTCACTTTTTGGTCTGTGGATAGTTATTTTTTCCTACTATTTTTGACTCTTACGAGCCATGCTGCTGTAAACATCCCAGCATGTATCTTTTGGTGCCTAAGAGTTTGTGTAGCAAAGGTTGAAGGAAAGATACACACGTGTTCACCTTATTCAGGTAATGCCAAATGTTTCCAAATATGTTGAGTCTAAGAGCAGATTGGTTTATTTTGTTCTGTACCTCATCAACCCTGGGTTTTATCCACTATTATAACTTTGCACATCTGTATGTTCACATATTTTGAATCAAGTCATAAACTCTTGTATAAGAAGAGAATGATGCTTGTAGACACTCACCTTGCCCTTGAAACCAGGACTCAGAGATCCTAAGGATCCCAATTCCTTGTCTGGCAAGTTACAAAATGCCAAATTAGACATATTACTCAGGCACTTTAGTTCAATTCAACATTTTTGTCTGAGAAATCCATATGAAGGGGATTAGATTATGGTTCAAGTCCTCTTGACTATATCTAGCTAATTTCTTAAATTCTCTGAAACACTTGTCCTGATAATGAACAGCTTTTGATGATTTTGTGTCAAATGATTTTTTTTTGGTTAAATTTAAAGACATCTATGTCCTGACAAACTTAGAAGAGCCAACATTTTTGTTTTTTTGTTTCCTATTCCTGTTTCAGAGATCTTTGAAAATAATAATGCAAACCCAAGTATTACTCTGGGAACAATTATCAGAAAAAAAATTACCAATTGGAAAAGTAGAAAGTTATAAAACAAAACTTTTGGCCTAGGGCCTAATTCAGGTAGGAAAGTATTTCAAATGACTTAAAATTTCTGAGTAGTGTAAAATGATACAGTGGAATATACTTCCAGTGGTCTGAATTTTTTTTTCTGAAGGAAACTTCCCATGTAAAGCAAAATAAGCGGCATTACTATTTTTTAAAAATTTTATGAAAAATAAAATTGAGTTTGTGGCTCCCTTCCTCAAGTTCGAATAATATCTTAAAAATATTAACTTATTGTAGTTTTTAACTTGATGTTTCCTATTCCTATGTATTTTTTTTTTTACCCTGGCATATTAGCATATTTATTTCTCCATTTCTCAGGTAATTACTATTAATTGCAGTATCTCCTCTTTTAAATGTTGTGACTAAATAAAAGTCATAAAATCAATCATATTTTTCTTTTTTATTCATTTGTATTTTGCAGCTATATACATGATAGCCTTATACTTGAGTGGTCCAAAAGGGAAGAGATAGTGATTAACTGTTTTGATGACATTACCATGCATTTAATATGGTACTTTACCATTTTCAAAGCACTTCCATATACAAACGAGGAAACTGAGGTCAAGAGAGTTTAAGTGACTTGCCCAGCTGCAAAGCAGCTGTTTCTGTTTGATAAAAAGTTAGAGATCAGAGTGATGTTAGTAAGCACTGAGGCCAGAACAACAGTCTTGTCCTCCTGAATCCTTCACTGGTACATTTTTTTCTGATATTCTAGGCCATTCTAGTAAAGCTGATGAACAACAGGTTGACTGGTTATATCTGATTAAAGAAAAGAAACATTACCCTTTGGATAAAGATTTCACAGTAGAGTGGAAACTTTAGGGGGAAAAAGATTAATGGTACCATATCCCACCATATAATTTTAGGTAAGACTGTATTTTGGGGCTTACTCAGTTCCCTGTCTCACTTTGCATTGGTAGAAGTGACTCGTGTCCACCCATTACACAGAAATGGGCACATTCATTCAATAGTAGATAAACATGAGCAGTCCTAGTTTAGGGAAAACGACAATGTGCAACCTTTATAAGCTGCCAGGATGCAGCTGGGTAATGGGAGTTAAAAGAATAAAACCTCAGGAGTGTAGTAGAGTGGGATATGTGCCAACATGTAAGTCAGTATAAACAAAAAGAAGTAATCGCCTTTGGAGGAGGAACTGGATATTCAGATTTATTGCCGTGATATCATGTAGCGATAGTCATACTTAGAGACCTCTGCAGACATCAGTGTTGCTTTAATAAACTATCAATTTGAGCCGAGTGGCATATGTGTTGTATACTTGTATATGGATAATATACTTAAGGAGTGGGGTGGGGTAGATCTGAGTGGGGCAGTAAAGCCGGAGGAGAAAAGGCAAAGCAAATGAAAAATGTGGTTGAAGAGGCAGTACGAGGTGGCGGTTCTCTACGTGCCACTACTGTGTTCCTCTTCCCTTCCTTTCTTCACGCTCTTTCTTCTCCCCTCCACTCTCCTCTGCTGAGCCATAGGGTGTGCACTTTGATCCACAGCCCTTGGCAGCCATCGCTGCCCCAGACATGCTCCATTCATCGCGGCTCCGCTGGCCTTTGAAAACCAGCTCCGTGGCCCCACTCTGTTTGTCATCAAGAATGAACGGCTCAGAGTAGGAATGTTTCCCAGACGGGAGGTGAAGGGGTCAGTCTGGACCTCTGGACATTTGCAGTGCTTAACTTGCAGGCATGTCCTGTGAAAGGGAGGGCGACTCCCAGCGCTTCTAACGGCGGTTTGTACACATGCCGCAAAGCGCCGCTCAGATCATGAGATTGCCTGTCAGGTCATCTGCTGTGAAATCCATTATGAATAACACCCGGAAAGTGAAGCCTGACTTGAAATCCTTAGTTTACTAAATTGCAGAAATTATCTTTGGAAGGTTTTGTCACTTTTTATATTTTTTTTATAAAAAAATAATGTTTGCAGTAATGCCTCATGCAAAGTGCTAGCTGAATGAATCTGTCACTGAAACTTCAATTCCAGATTACCACACGGCTAGATCTGCTATTATAAATGAAAACACATCTTTAGAAAGTTCGCAACAGTTTGAAGTAGATGAGCCATTGAAATGCAATAGAAAAATCTACCCTTTACAGATTAGTCAAACAGTGATTGTAGTCCAATATGTAAACACAGTCTCACTTTATTGTCAGGGGAAAATGGTCCTTAATGTGCTACTCCGGGAGCAGGTTAGCATTACCTAAGCCTACAAATAACGATATAAATTATCTTTAAGAATTCTTTGCTTGTGAGTATGGCCCAGAATTCAAAAGCAAATAGAAAATCTTTGCATTACCAAACTACTAGACTTTCTTGATAAGTTGTTGTTATTTGTTGTTTTTGTTGTTTGGTCCTGCAAGCTCTGAACCACAATTCACTAGAAGAATTACTGAGGGGCTCTTAGAAATAAGCTTTAATCAAAAGAGGCCTAAAAGAGCCACATTCTTTTTTTTTTTTTTTTTTTAAGTTTATTTACTTATTTTGAGGGTCAGAGAAAGAGAGCATGCAAGCAGGGGGAGGGGCAGAGAGGAGAGAGAGAAAGAATCCCAAGCAGGCTCCATGCTGTCAGCGCAGAGCTGAATGAAGGGCTGGAATTCATGAACCATGAGATCAAGGCCTGAGCCGAAATCAAGAGTAGGACACCTAACTGGCTGAGCTTGAGGTGCCCTTAAAGAGCCACATTCTTAAAGTGACCAGATCAAATGTGAATGATTTGATTTTAGTTCCAGTGCACTGTGCTGCTTACAGAACAGCACAGGGGCACCGTGTTCTTTTTGTTTATTTATTGTCCTTTTGGAAGATTATTATTTTATGGCATTTTGCGACTAACGAGCTGTGCTTTTCACAATAACGATTGTATTTACTTAGTTTGCCAAATGACAAGAAACCGTGCTAAGAAAAAAGCAGTGGAACCTCTCATGCGTGAGGGCTGACGAAGAGAGAGCCTTGAGAATCTTGGACCAATAAATAAAAATCTCACCGGGTTTGAATTTTGCTGCAAGACCAACTATCTACAAAAAGTTTATATAGAGTGTGCTGGAAACGATGATTCAACTTGTAAAATTAGCAGAGTTTGGCAAGGAAGGAGACAAAGAAGGAAGGAGTGGGCATGAGAAGGAGACTAAAAATTCTCTCGCACTGTGCCTGTCCTGCAGCAGATGCCCTCAGAGGGGACCTGATCCCAGCTCTTCATTCAGATTTCAAGGCAGGCCAAGGCACGTAACACCACCACACTTTTTTATTTGCATAAAGCAATTGCCCCCGTGGTCGGTGGCTTCAGAGTTGTCTAGACAACATGCTTCAGATGGTATCGATGACCTCAGATGCACGAGGCTAGCTCTAAATTAGTGATGAGCAGAGCTGGAGGGACATATTATAGTAGTTATAAACCATAAGAAGGTATTTAAATAGATAGATAAGACACATGCAAATCTTTTCATTGCCATGACAACCATCTTGATATAGGTTTTCCATATGTAGCAAGAAGGGCAGAGCAAAAGGCACTGGAAAAATAGCAGGGACCTATAATGAAAATGAACCCTGGCGGGGGATTAGTCGAGATCTTGGCCATTTATTAACTCTTAAGAGAACACAGACTTCCGTAGTAACGCGCTGCACACCAGGTCAGAGAACCTTTCTTTCCAAACCTCAGCTGTACAGTTCTCGGCTTTGTGATTGTACCTCAGCTCTCAAGCCTTCACAAATGGCTCTGGTTGTTGCAGGGAGAGAAGGAAGGAAGAATACCATCGTGCTACAAAATGCACGTTTTCGGTGCCCCCAAAGAGTCTTTCAGAGGACTCATCCATTACTCAAATGCATAATTTGTAGACATGCCTTTAATTGTTTTTGTTGATCAGAGAAGCTAACAAATCCCTACATAATGCTATAATGAGGTAGAATGCCCCCTTTCAAAGCAGGGCACTATTTGTTCTTGTGCAAGCACCCTGAGGCAGAAAAAAGGAAATGCTGTCTGCCTTCCTCCTCCTCTTGCATTTTCCTTCCCTGTGTCCTTCCTTTGGTCTTTCTAGCTCTCATATCTCTCCCTCTTGCTCTCTCTCCCTCTCCCTCTCCCTCTCTCTCCCTCTCTCTCCTTCTCTCCCTCTCTCCCTCCCTCTAGAGCTCTTCATTTCTTCTAAGTGCCAGAATAGTTTCAGGGCCAGCTGTAGACACTGACAGTTGTCCTGTGGCCGAGTAAGCTCCCTCCCCCCAGTGAATCTGGTCCTTGCAGGCTTCTGGTCCCAACCCACTTCACCCTGGTCATCTGTCAGAGGTGAGGGCGCAGGAACACTAAGAGCAGTGTGGGAGAGCACAGGTATATCTGTGGCTCCCTGTAACATTTTCCTCCGCAGATCATAGACCTCCACAAGTTCCTTGAATCCTTTGAAACATAAATGGCAATTCTGCTTGCTACTTTTAAGGTGAAGACTGGTACCTTCCGAGGCACTGCGGAGTCATTAAAATTCTTCAGTCAGACCTTTGTATGTGCAATCAATGTATGGATTCCTTTTGACACAGACTGGCATTTCAACACACAAGGGGACATTGGTGAAAACAAGCTGGTTTATTAATTAAAGTGATAATAAATAATTCTCCTAAACTTCAATGTGTTTAGTGAAAGTCTTGGCTCAGTCATCCGTGTTCTGAGGCTATTTGGAAACGTGGACTTCCTTTGTGCTCTTTCTAGTGTGAAACCAAATCAAAGCCAGAAAGACCCTTTCCTTCTAAGTCACTTAAATGCTAATTTGGTAGTAGCCCTTATAAGCCAAACTCTACAGGGCATTATTTAAATATGGCTTGTTGAAAAACTATGTAAGTGGCAACTCATTACAGCGGGCGGCAGAGACGAGAAATGGCCAAACAACACCCGTCTTCAGCAAAGCACAATTTAAAATCTCAATCGTCAGATTCCACCTGTCCTCTGCAAAGTGTTCTAACTTTATAGAAATGGAAGACTAACCATAGCCCCGAAAACTGTTGGTATTAACACTGTAGGGCATCCGTATACTGATGTCTCAGCTCCTTATCCGGAATACGTGTTCTGTCTGGCAAATTCTGGGGGTGTTGTTTTGCCTTCAAGATATTCAGAGGTTCCATTTTTGACATCTGGGGTTGTAATTAACAGTCATCCGATGTATTTAAAGCAAACTGAACTTGGCCTGGCCTGGACGGTGCCGTGAAGCATTTTTTATTTATGAACGCTATCCCTGTCATGTTAATTTGTACCACGTTTCTGATTTATCCTAAAAGAACACATTACACAGTGGATTTGGAGGAGTTAAAGGGAATCTACAGGGTGACTTTAATCTTTATGTCTTTATATACTGGAGGGCATTTTACTGCACCTCTACACTGCTCTCACTACACAATCATTTTCTGCTTTAGAAATGTAGCCATTTGGATCAATAGTTACAGTACAATATATTGTACTTCTGATGGGGGCCTCCTAGGACAGTTAAGAAGCACCGTGGTGATTTCACCAAATGCTTGGTTATACTCTGGAATCTATTTTTAAAAAGGAAGTTAGCACCACATACATAGAGCCCAATTTATAGGCATTCTAATGAAATTTTACTTACTCTACTTAAGTATATTAAAATAAAATTAGGAAAAATGGAGTGCAAAAGAACATTTTGCAGCTTGAAAAATACAGATTTTTAATGGGACGCCGGGGTGGTAGCAACTAGAAGTGGCTGTCTTTTGGAATTTGTAGCTGCTGCTTCCAAACACTGAGATTTGGGGTTTGGCATCTATTTCTAGCTGTTGTGATGACTGTACGCTTCTAATATTGGAAAGAGAAGGGGAGAAAAATCCCTGAGACGGCCACAGATGTTTGCAGAGTGCACACAAGACGGAACAAGCAAAGATGTAAAGAAATTATACGTCTCTTTAAAGTGTTAACAAATGTAGGCTGCGAGTCAAGGATTTTACTGTAAATTCTTAATCTATAAACAAACTGGGTTATCACAGCTGCTTATTGTACTGCTAGCCCTGATCCTAACCTCCATGTCTTTATTGCCTACATACCATTCCCTTGTTTATGCGTCTGTACCATTCGGTGCCCTTGAACTTGGTCCCTCTGAGCCCCGACCCCTGCATGCTTGCTCACTCACTCCACTCACGTCTGCAATCAGTAAATCTGAGACAGGCCCTGGCTGATAGCCGAGCTGCTGTAGGGCAATTAACACAAGACTAAAGTGTCATTACTGGCAGGGTGGGGAGAGTGGCAGAACGAGGATGACAGTTCTCAGTTCTGAAGCTGTGACATCCAGGCCAGACCTGGGATTATAGGGAACAAGGGGAAAAAAGGAAAGAGGGGGTGGGGGAGCATTGTATTTAGGGGGAGAGAGGTCCTCAAAGAAAAGCACTGAGTGGCTTCTCTTTGAAGAATTGTTTATTCCCTGTATCAAATTCCAGCTGTCTGACCAGTTAATTGGTTGAATACCTAGAGGAAAACATTCTGTGCACTAAGTGAATTGGGGAAAATGGGCATCTTTCTTTCGCTTTAGAAGGAAAAAAGTGCTTTTTCTTTAAAAAAAAAAAATCACCAACTCTCAATCACCTTTTAACTGTGCTCCTGCCAGAGTTAGATTAAAAAAAGGAAAAGAAATATCTTTTATTAAGTGCTCGCCTCCCCCCACCTTTTTGCGTGCTCACGGTTTCCCCTGCAGCCACCTACCTGCTCTGGCTCTGATATCTTAATAAAGTTAGTGTTGAATAGAAACAGAGCACCCAGGCGGCTGCATGCTGAAAAGAGGCTTCCTTTTTAGCTTCTTCTTCTCAGTGGCTCTGGAGACCCACCTATGCCCAGGAGGAAATGGAACTGTGTCTTGGGAACAGCTCGTTTTCACCACAAATACCAACTGATAACATCTTTCACAATGAGGGTTCCACAATCCAGAGACTAAGTTCTATGCCACGTTCCTTCACCAACTTGAAGTATAGTTACGTGCTCTCTAAATTTCTTCCAATCCTAGTACCTACGAGCTTGTCTTCAAGGTGTGCTTAGTAATGGAGCAAATAGCGTTTCTGCTATGATTTGATTAAGTAAAAGCAATGTTCCGATGGATCTTATTTCTTTTAATTACAGCATTGAAGAATAAATATAAAGTCTTCATTCAGAAATAGAAGGGAGGGAAGATGAGGCTGTGTGGCTCAGACATAGATCTTTCTGCTGGTCTACGTTAACACAAGGATAGACTTTAGAGATTTGGAAGGAATGGCTGTTCATGACCCATTTGGCAGTGTTCCTTATAGGTCAGATGTCTCAGACCAGCTTTGGACCGGGAATGGCTCACACTCAATTCATGGTTGAATTGTCTGATGAATATTTGAAATGATATCCTGTGCTTTGAGTTGTAAAAAGGATACACATGGTTTTGAGTTTAGGCAGGCAAGAGGCAGCCTGGCACACCAGTGTGAAAGTTCGAAAGCCTGGCTTGCTTTTTCTCCAAGGCACATATTCAGCTATTAGCCAGTGAGAGTAGATCACCGGACCGCTTGAGGGCAGATCCAGGATATTTCTGGAAAAGAAGCAATGAGTTGAATCTAGCATTGTGACATCCACACAGGTGATATCCCAGAGCTCTGAATCCTTCATTTGGATCTGGAAAATATAATAAAGACGGTTCCACTAATAGATATATTGATCATACTGGAACCTTGATACATGTGAAATAAGTAATTTTGCAAAGAAAAATGATGTCCCTATGGGCCTTCTAGGTTAAGTTAATTTGAAACCCATCTTGAAAAGTTTAACTCTGATCAGTTCATAACCATACCATTTATTGAGTTAGAATGTATCTTAGAAATAATCTAATTTCCTAATTGTATAGGAGAGAAACTTAGAGTTCAAAAAGGCAAAGTAGCCTGGCCAGAAGTGCATGTAATTTGTGGCAGAGCTGATCATAAACTCCATGTGTTTAATGGCATTGTCCCATCTCTAGCTGATAAATTACTTCAAACTATTTAAATAAGCCTTTTACAAAGGTATTTGCTTGGCAAAGATACTTGTATAGGGCACCATGAGTTCAGTTTATTGTTTCTAAAACTATGTACTGAGCGCTTCAACAGGTGCTGAATGTACAACCAGTACAAACAAAAAGAAGTCAGAGGTTGTTGTGAAGCACCAGTGAGCTGGTAAGGTGTGCACTTAGAATAGGGGTTGGCAAATAGCAAATGATCAAGAAATGGTCACTGCTTGGGTGGTACCAGTATCATTGTTGTCTTCATTATTCTTATCTCTGTGGAGCTTTTGTGAAACAAGAAAACACTCTCCCCTTTGATTTCTTCTATGTAAAATCTCATTCCCTCTGCTTGTGGCTTCTGGAAATCCAACTTGTTCCATGAAACCCCCTGACACAAGTCCCCTTATTCTTCACGGACTTTGTTCATTTGTGATTCCAAACCAGAGCTTGTTTGGCAAAATGTTTCCTGGGAATATTTATAGCTAGCAACTGATTTGGAGCAGACAAATGATTTAAGCTCTATAAGCTGCTTGCATTAATACATGTTACTGGTTGTTTTGATTTTTGCCCCTCTGGATTGGCTAAGTTTGCAGTTGTAGCAGCTACTAATATTTCAGCAAGAGACAGGAAAGGAGAGAAGTGGAGAGACACAGAGAGTGAGAGAATGAGTGAGTGGGAGAGAGGGAGGGAGGGAGGGAGGGAGGGAGAGAGATGATGATGCAAGCTGTAAAATTTACAAATGCTGAGTAAGGGCCACTGTTCATGCTGTAGGATCTACAGAAATGAGGGAGCTCCTTCTTTGTCCTCAGAGGACTTTGCCATAAAGAACATACACAGATAAGACACAAGTAGGGGTGAGAGATACGTGAAGCTCCATAAAGGAAATAGAAACAGACTCTGAAGGGATATGAGAGGAGACAGAAGGCCCTTGCCTTGGAAATCATCAACAGCAGTGACCACTGGGCCAGAGAAGGAACATACTGAACTCATGACGAAATCACAATCTCTCCAATGTTCTCATAGCACAGGCTGTTTGCTATAAAAACGTATATTCCCAATTGCCTGCTGTTACATTAGTACCTATTTGTTGATCAATGAAAGCGCAACTTGTGCCTGAAGGAACTTCTCTTCAAGCATTTCAGGTAAGAGATTTCAGGTATAACAGGGATGTGAAGGGACGTAAACACAGAGGCTGCATTGCTGTGTCAGGTGAAGCTTCAATGCTGAGCCACCCAGAAGGATCCCAGAGCATTAGGACGGAAGAAAATGGAAATGTAGCTTGAGAAAAGAGGCTCATTTCCTGGACAGAGAAAAGTTCTAGTGATGACTAGTTTGTTCCAAGCTTTAGAGTTTTTTACAAGTAAACTTATGGTCTCAAACTTGGTGAATAAAACTTTTTTTTTTTTTTTTTCAAAAAAACCAAATCCCCACTAAAGATAGGAAGCAACCTAGATACATTTCATTTAAAGTAGACCATCAACTCTATCAATCAGCACAGTGATCAACTGCAAGGCAGTAATGCGCTCCAAATTATTATATCTTGAAGTCACATGAGGAAATGGAATGAAGACTGTGCTCAATTGATTCCTAAAATCTATTTTAAAGAACTAAGTCAATGACTTTGACCTTCAGCCATTTTTTCTGTTCAGTTTGTCTGTTTAGATTCTTGATAATTGCTAGTTTTTGTTTCAAATTATATTTGAAATATAGTAAACTGCACCATTAAAAATAGCCTATATCACACACCGGTATTCACTTCACTTCCTCCTATTGTAGGACTATGCTTGATATCATACAAAACAGTGTCCACATCTTTCCAGTACTGCCTTGTGTAACCTGCACTATTAGACAACTTAGTGTTTTTATCTTTTGTGCATTCATTCATTTTCATTCATTCCGATGTCATTGATTATCTACAATGTGCCAGAGAGTCTTAAATCATAGAGACAGAAAGGTTAATAAAAAAACATGTGCTGGTCATCTTTGCTCTCCTTCCACATTCACCCCCCCCCCCCATCATGGAAGCCCAATCTTTGTGAATGTCATCAACAGGCTCTTTTCAGCTCTGAGCCAGTGTGATGCACTGGAAGGAGAGAGAGATTGGGGTTCTTTCTTCCTCCAGCCCTCCCTCTGCCAGCCTGTTCTGTGTGGCCAGGCTCCACTACTGAACAGAGTCTCTCCTCGGGGTGCTTTCCACATAGGTACTCTCTCTAGGTTCTAATACCTGCTTCCTCTCTCAGTGCCCCCTGGGTCAAGTGGTGGTAAAGAAACTGCTGTTTCTGGACCCATGATACTGCGCTGTCTTTCTTGGTTTCCTTAACACAGTTTTTAAATAGCCTGGTCACATAGTTTGAGAACAGACTCTGTTTCTTTCGGGGACTCTAACTGATACACTATATTTCTTCCTTCAAGGAATTGATACTGGTGGGTAAGAATCCATTATTGAATGAATATCTATTAACATTAACAGTTACACATTTTTTAGGTCTCCCTGGATTCTGATAGTTATAGTGGTGGCCCACCTGATAAGACTAACCTTATGACACCAGCTCTTCTTCTCTTGCAGACGTCTCCGTGGATGTTTTCATCATTTTCTAGATGCAAAGATATTTCCTGTCAAGCATTCCACTAGGATCTTAATGGTCATAAATACTCTGTAACTAAGAATGCCCTTTCTTTTCTAGACTATGTAACAAAGACCTTACAGTGGTTTACAAGGCTTGGAGTGGCATTGCCACGTAAGGCTGTGTGTGTGTTCTGATTTCCAGCTCAGCCCCCAGCCTGTCTAAATAAGACCTATTGTAAAACTCCATTCACCATGTCGCATCCATTCATGCCAGCACACTTGCACATCCACATATACTTAGAAAACAATTAAAAATTCATGTTGGCTTTCCTTTTCTCAATGAGTCTTTTCTCCCTTACTCTTTTGTTTCTTTTGCCGAAGACGTGAAATCTCTGATGCTTTCTGCATGGAATTCTACCGACTTTTTGGGGGTGGTTTTACTCTTCTCTTTAGATTTCCCCCCATGTTTCCCTTTTATCTTTTTAAAATGTTGAAGTCTTCCTAACTAAAGGCAGCATTCAAGGTGACCTTTTAATTCCATATTTCCTGAATGACTGTTAAGATGTCTTAATCTATAACAAAGATGTATTCTTTATCGCATTATCCTCGATTTCTTTCTTATTACAACCCAATATCCTCCTTATTTTTTAAATCTTCTCCCATATGTCAAGTCAACATATTCTTTGAGCTGTCGATGGTGGCGTCTCAATTTCTTTCTTGAGAGGCTGAGGGTAATTCAGAAGCCATTAGTGTACTGTGAATGAGTAGTTTGAATTGCTTCTTCCACTGGTCTTACCTTGAACTTACTACACTCAATTCCATTCACCATTGTGGAGCTTGATTACTTAACGCCTTTGGTCTTTCTGAAGTTCTTCCCACCCCTTATTCTTGACTACATCTATGTTTAGTATCTGAATAATTATGCGGTTTTGATAAATTTGCTGCCCTGTTATCCACCCCATCTTTCAGGTTGTTAATAAACTTATGGAACGCCAGTGCCACATTTGATTCGGAGGCCATCGACTAATTTCTTAGCTGATAACCAGTGATTTCTGTTAAGGTTTTTTTTTTTTTTTTCTTTTAACCAGTTTTCAATCCAATGCTGCTAGAGAATTCAGTGATTTTTTTAAACGATACTAGAAGAGCTTGTTAAACTTACATTGTTCAGTGAAAATAAAAATAGTTAAAACTATTATGAATACATAACCTATGTATTTTCCTGGCTGGATATTCTACAGCCTCTTTTAGTCTTAGCACATGGCCACCACTTTACAAAAGTGAAAGTGAATTATTTCACAATTATTTCTTCTTTTTGAAAAAGAGAAGACAGTTAAAAAATTGTTTACAGGTGAGACATTATGGAATATAACTTAATATTAAATGCAATTTGCCAGTCTGTTGAAATTTATCAAGCTAACCATTTACTCCCATACTAGATACTCTAGGGTAAATAAGTTTAAGGCTTAATGCTTTATTTCTTTTAAAGGAACTAAAATGTAAGCAAAGATTTGACACATGAGCCTATAAAGAGTTATATAACAATACCTATATCAGTGTGATTCCCAAAGATAAATCATAAAGGATTTTGTGTTTAATTCTCAAATTAATGTTAAAACCAAGAAACACTAAAGGTTCTCAGAATTCGAAATCTCATTTTACTGGTTTCATGGTGGAGTGGAAAGAACACAGACTTAGGCCTCAGACTTCAGCTCGGATTTTCTGAGTGAGTTTTCTCTGTGACCATGTCCAACTTCCTACTTAAGATCACAGTTTAGGTGGCTCACAGTCGATGCGACAATGAGAAGTTCAAAATTAAACTTTTGATTCAGCTTGTTGTTTCCCTCATCTACTTTTCCCTCAGCCTTCCACACATCAGTAGATATTACTATGCTTCTGGCAACTCAGGTTAGAAATCTGGGAATTATCCTTGATTCCTCCTTTTTCCTCACAGTCCTCATATCTGACTTTTCAGAAAGTTTATTAAGTCTACCTCTAGCATATACCTTTGAATTGATTCAGTTTTTTGTCTTGTCCATGCCAACACTCTAGCCTGGCCGCTGCCTCCACCAGTCTCTCATAAGGAACAAAGCAATAGCCTCTGGTACATCTTCCTCCTGCTGCCCTCACCTCACTCACCTACCTTCCCTGTGGCAGCCATTTTCTTAAACTTCACACTGTGAGAGAAGATTGTCTCTTGATTAAAATCCTTCAACAAGTATCACTGTATACATTAAACAAACAGACAAAATCTAAAATCATCCCCAAGGCCTCCAAGGTCCCACAGGATGGCATCTTTCATGACTCTCGGTCTCACTTGTGTCCATCTGCCCTCCCTCTGCTCCAGCCACAGTGGTCTGGCCTCATGCTCAAATCTGCCCATCTCATTTCCTCTCATGATCTTCACACACATTGCTTTTGCCTAGAATATGCTTTGTGTAACTTGTTCCTTTTTCTTTATGTCTTAGACTTTTTCAGAGAGGACTTTTTAACTACACTATTAAGATTTTTTTTCTTTCTTTATATCGCTTTTCCACTTTTTCTTGTGTTTCTTTCATCATTATTATTATTATTATTATTATTTTACAGTCTTTTTGTCTTTCTCCACCACTGGAGCATAGTCTCCAGGAGGGCAGGGACTTTATCTGTCTTAGGCACCATTCCATCCCCAATATGGTTGGTACTCTGTAAGTACTGGTTAACTCAATAACTAAAAAAAAAAAAATAAAATTATGAAAGCTCCCATTCTAATTCATTTGGACAACTGACACAGTTTGCAGCTTATATTAGCATTTCTCTTACACTTTCAAACTTAAAGTTCATTTTCTATGACCCCACACTCTCTTCATATCTTAATTAGAAGATCTTTGCTTATGGACAACAATGACCAAGAAGGTCAGACCGAGAAAACACAAAAGCCTCTTAAACTATCTGAAATGAGACGTATAGATCAAACTGAAAGCAAGTAGTGTTAGACTAACAATATTAACTAAAAGTATAGAGACTAAAAGTGAGGAGAAAATTGCAGTGTAGGAACGTGGGTCTCAACTGTTTCTTGGAGTTAAGTAAGATCTCCACTTAATATTTCCTCTAAACTTGTTCCATGTGTGAACTGCAATTTTGTCATAGTATCTTGGTCCAGAATATGAGAAAGTTGTAAGAATGTTTTCTGAAGGGTTTCTATAGTCCCCTCCTAAAGAAGATAGCATGCAGTGTCACTGCAAAAAAAGAGAGAAGCCATGAAAGGAAGTAGGGGGCTCACAGTTCAGTGAAACTGTGTGCTGGTAGCTGAGTTGCTAACATTTGATGCAATTTATTATCTGCCAGACCATACTGTTTTAATTACTGACTGTAGCTCCTATATTCTTCTGTAGAGTTGCACTTAGAAATGGAAGAAGTCATTGAATTTCCCTTAAAGTTTTTTTTTTTTCCTTTTGAATTTTTTGTTTTGTTTTGTTTTGTTTTGTTTTTGAGGGAGAGAGACAGAGTGTGAGTTGGGGAGGGCCAGAGAGAGAGAGGGAGACACAGAATCCAAAGCAGGCTCCAGGCTCTTAGCTGTCAGCACAGATCCTGACACGGGGCTCAAACACAGGAACGGCGAGATCAGACTCACAAACCTTGAGATCATGACCTGAGCCAAAGTCGGTGGCTCAACCAACTGAGTCACCAAGTTACAGAGCTTCCCTACTGTATGTTAAAGGACACTTGTAAGTGCCAGCTCAATCCCTGATACCTTGCAATCTGCAGTGAGACCCCATCGTCTTCCCTGTGGCATTGTCCTGCTTGTCACCTCCTTCAGAGGTTGGTCTGCTTTCCTTTCACTTTTCCCAACGGCTCAGCAGCGTCATGTTGCAAGGAGATGCCATCCAAGGATAGAGCAAGGTAGAATTAGAGTGTGACCATAAAAATTACAAGGTGCAAACAAACACTTCAGCAGGCGGTGTGTTTATCAGCAATACCCAGAGACCATCACACAATCTAATCAGCAAATCAACTAAATACAAGCTGTCCCATTGGCCACCTCAGGTGAAAATGAAACAGCTGTTTAATTTAGCTTTTGTGAAAGAAACTCATATACTGAATCTTTGATATCCTTATTACTATTGCAATTTATTTATATTGGGGTTATTTGATCTTCCTTGGGAACACTGTGTTGTTCTAGAATTGTCTGTCTCTGAATGTATGGCATGCATACTGGTAGCATAGACAGTAATTTTAGTGGATACTTCAGTATATTTGAAATAATATAATAGCATGCATATTTATTTTTCGGTGTATTAGAAAACATATGTAGAGCCCTCAGATCCCTGATTTATTCCTGAGAACAAAATTAAGAAATGAAATGGGAGTTGATTTAAGGTATTTTTTTATGATAGAGTAAATAATAGTATAAATAATACTCAGATCTGGACAAAAATTATGAACGTGGTAAGTGACTGCCTAAATTTTGGGCAGCATGGTAATATTTCCTACTCATAATCTATCATGGTTTATGACAGGGATAAAATAGGTTGAGCAACTTCCTTCTCATTTGGCACATTGGCAGAAAAGAAAGTTTTGCCTGAATGGAACCCCAAATGAAAGTCTTTGCAGCAGGAAATGCTAAAGCGGGGGGATGGGAAGAGAGTGGGGATAGGGGAACAAATGGGAAACAAGCATAGGGGAACAAACTGGGGTTCTGGTTGTACTAGCACGCTTGCATGCCAGGCTGGTAAGCAGAGGAAATACGATTTTGGAATCTGGACCAGTCAAACCTTTAAAACCTCCCAAGAAAAGAGCTTTGGTGGGTCTGAGACTGTGCAATCGCCAGCCACAACTGAATGCTTTATTGCCGTCTGGAAGTGTTTATTTTCTGAACATAAATTCAGGGGACAGATTCAAGGCATGTCTAGAAATAAAGCATATCATCATGTGAGCTGAGCTGACAAGGACAATTTACTGTACCCTGCATTTGTTCTGGGCCAATCGGAGAAGAGCGGGCGATTAACATTCTGAAATCCCTGCTGTTCAGTTCTGATTGTCCCTTCACTGAACTTTGGAATGGCATGGATTAACCCCTTGGGGGACTCCAGTGCAGAAGTCTAGAGCCAGAGAAAGGACAGTTGTTCCACCCTCGAAGACATGTGCGGTGTTGGCATGTTTCTGTAGCAACAGGCTGGCTGCCGACCCTTTGCCTTCAAGGGCCCTGGGGAGGAAGGCGCAGCCCACAGCTAAACTGTTTCCTAAAGGCTTTTGCTGAGAAAGCCAATGTTTGGGACTTACCGTGAAGTTCCCACTTGATTCTGTAGTAAGGGTGGGGCAAGTGTTCATGCTGATCATCTGAACAGGGACTGCAGGCCAGTTAATTGGGAGAGGCAGGAGAATGCAGTGTTTAAGAGCATGAATTCTAGTGTGGGGTAGAGCTGGATCTGAATAGCAACCCCTCTGTTTGAGCTATGTGCAAGTCACTAATGGATCTGACCTTTGTTTCTTATTTACAAAGCAGAGAGTAACACCAGTCTCATAAGGAATCTATAAGAATTAAATGAGATAATGAGTGTGAGGTGGCTGGCTCAGTAAATATTGTGTCCCATCATTTTTGTTACTTACTAATTATTTTATTTTGTCCACATGTTGAACAGTAAGGAGCTGAAGGGAACTTTTATGCTGTTTTCCTGGAGGTATGGGTGTTATTTTTTTTTTTTTTTAGGAAACCTAATCTCAACTATCGGTGGCAATGTGTAATCCATGATTAGAGAGTGTACAATTTTGAGATGTGTTTCAAACCTTAAGGACATGAGACTGAAAGAAAAAAACGCTTCAGTTTCTAAATACATTCAGTTTCAAAAAAAACAGTAAGTGTTTTAATAATATTAGAGAGGCAAATTTACAGTCAGATGGCTTGCATTCACTCTGATATGCAGAATGTTTGAAAAACACTCCTAGAATTAAGTTTAAGGTGGAAAAAAGACATTGGCTAAGGTAGTTTGATATATTTGAGATTAAGACTTCCATTAAGTGTCCCTTTCCGTCATACAAATGGCTAAATACTTAAAGTTTGATGTATTCATCATAGGAAGACATTTTCTACCACCTCCATTTTGGATTCTCTTCCCCAGCTCTTTCCCTCTACTTCTGGTTCCTGACTCTACAAGAAACAAACATCAGCACTCAGGTTGGGGGGGGGGGCGGTGGGAGAGGAAGAATCACAAGAATCAGAAGGAAACATTTATCTGAAAGGACATAACTTATGCTCTTGCCTAATTTTTCCTGAGAGACTTTTAAATATCCTACCGAGTTACTGGGTAGGCCACAAGGATTTTAGAAGTATGGGTTTTATCTTACTTAATATTTGTTCCTCAAGTATTCATCTGAGAGACAAAGAGTGATTTCATTACATTTTTTGGAAACACTCCCCTCCCCCTCCCCCCACATTCCTCTTTTTTGTCTATTTCAGTGGTCTGTAGACATTTTCATGGTAAGTTGATTTGTGAGTTAAGTATATCCAGGAAAAGGAGTTTTTCTCTCATTCTTGTTCTTTCCTTCCTCCTTCCCTTCCTTCCTCCCTTCCTCGCTTCCCCCCTCCCTTCCTTCCTGCCTTCCTCCCTCCCTCCCTTCTTCCTTCCCCCCCTTCCTTCCATGTATCTTCTGATTTTACCTATCTGTGAAGATGAGCCTCCATTGCAAATCACACTGTTGATTACCCTTTATTTTCAATTTTCGGTCATATTAACTCATTACCTCAAGAATCAAGGTAACCCAAGTGGGATTCTAATTTCTATTTTGTGGGCCTACTGCTAGCATCCTTAGTTAAGACATCTGACTTAGTGATATATTTCTCAACTATCTGTATCACTTAATAAGGCTATGATTAGAAATCCTCAAATTGTGGATTTAAAAACTGGCTAAAATGGCACATTCCACTTCTCTCACAGATAACTCCATACATTACTACTTCTGTTTAATAATTAATGCTCTTGTTTTTAAGATATTAACAATTTAGTCTTTGTCCCGCTCAATCCACTCTCATAATGAAAAGCTCAGTGTGTTCTCTGGGTCTTGTATCGCTTCCACGCTAATTGTGATGAAATGTGCAGTATAATGCACCCATAAATATTTGAAAATCGGGTAGAAGGAATGTGGGGAAAGCACTTTGTGCTTTTAATTGATATGCTGAGCAACATTGGCTGTAAATGGAACTAATGCATTTGACTTTCTTTCCTAGATGTGATTAAACATTGTACTGCCTGAAATGGCCTCAGTTGGTTATTCCAAGTCTAGTTGGAGTGTCTGTGCTTGCTGTCCTTGCTCTATTTTTCTCTTTTCCAATAAGAAACAACTTACTAGTAATGTATTCAACTTAGTGACCAAAGTTCATTCAGACTAATACAAGGTTTTCCTCAAATCTGTTTCACTATGACCTCTGACCCTCCACTCCTCCTCCACCACGTTTTTCTTAACTTTTCTGAAGTACCCTTTCTCAATTTGCCTGAATGAGGTGTGTTTTTCTGAATTAATCTCAAGCCTGAGGGCCACTGGGCATCTTCCACTTTCACATAATGTCAAAATTATAGGCTTAGTTTTGAGCGTTGGGACTGTCTTTTAGTCACTGTACTTAATTCCTATATTTACATATGTATTTCAGGTTAAGAAAGATCTTATGATGGCTTGCCTATCTTTCCATTAAAATTTTATCTACTCAGAATTTTAGTGGCAGCCTCACAGTTGTTGATGTCTCTCCGTTGTGGCCATGGCATTCTAGATGTCAAGGCTCTTTATGATTTAACCTCCTACTGCCCTGGCTTATCTAGTTCCATCACTTCCCCCACCCACCCTGGGCATCTGACCAGCGTTTGCATCCTGTGACCACACCAAGCTACTCAGATGCTCTCTCAAGCCTGTGTCCTTGTCCTGTGTTGCCAAGACTGCCCTTTACTCTCTTTAAGGTAGCTCAGAAGATGTCATCTCCCATATCCGACACTGTCATCTCAGGACAGTTAAGGTTCCTTTCTCACTGAGATCATGGAGTCCCACATGCTGCCTATTATATATAATATATATAATTATAACCTACTGCAAAGACTTTCGCATCTGAATGGGAGACTCTGGAGGGAGATATCCTGAGATTCACATCCTCAGTACTCAGCACAGTGCATGGAAACAAGAGGGTTTGGTTGCGTGTATGAATGAGCTTACAGTAATTAAATGAATGAAATTTCCTGAGTGTATTCCACACCTCCAAAATACTATTAGAGTATCAAGTCCGTGGACTTGCCTATCCTAGAGGTCATTGCATTCTTTTTCCCTTTCCCTACAACCAAGAACAAAATTGAGTTAATGACAATTTTCTGGTACCCACTAAGTGTTGCAGGATTATTACATATAAAAAAGAGGGGGCTAGAACCTCAATACATACCAGATTACTTGACATTGCTAAAACTGTTACTGTTGACTGATGAATGCTCAAGCACTCTTTAAGAATTGACAGAAGGGGCATCTTTCAATTAGAGGTAAAATGAAGGCCATTAAAGGCCTGAGATGGCATTCTCTACTTGATTTCTATAGCTTCCATAGATACCTTTAATCTAGGAAGATTGACGAGAAAAAAAATAATATTCACTCAGCTCCCCCCCCCCCCGAAATTTGTAACCCTTTGCCCTCCTTTCTTCTCTCTCTCTCTCTATGAACACTGTATGCATGTTGGGAAGTTCTGCACATGGAATTTTGGGAATTTTTTTTTAATGTTATAGTAATGTAGTACGGCTATCCCAGCTTTCTATCAGAAGTGGCAGGCAGCCAAAAACTAGAATCATTGTTTGCAAACTCTAAATATAGAGTCAAGATTTATATGAAGAAAACAGATATGTCTTGTTATAAAACCATGAATAAGCATTGGCACAAACATAATAGTTTATTCTTCCTTGATATCACTTATTTTAAATAGCTATCTATCTTTTTACTAAGATACTGTAGAAAGATACGTTACGGAAACATTTGCTTCAGCTCAAAGTACTGGAGGGTTGCTCTTTTCTTCATGCAGTTAAGACTTCATTATTTCTAGTAAGTGATGAGAGAAATAAGAGCCTAAAGGTGATTTGGTGTTTCTGAATTTCAGGTAGCCCATGGGGATGTTATTATTAATAATGCATCCTATTCATCTTTAGGTCACTCTTGATGTGTGTATATTTTTTTCTTTTTAATTCTGGATTTGCTCTAACTCTGCACTAAGTTTGCCTTGATCCTGAGACTTCTTTAGCCTTTGGTTTACAAGATGTCGTGCTCAGTAAAGAAAGAAGCTCTCCCATGCCCCATCTGTGTTTCTCTTTGCTTCCTTCCCATCCTGCCCCCCCTCTTCTGAGTTCCATCCCCTTTAATCATTTCTGCCTGCTCCACAACAAACAGGCAGCAGAGGGAAAAAAGACTTTCAGAAAGAGTTAAAAAGGATGGATGAAATTCATACAATGTACACCATATGGCCTGACATTTTCCAGATTAGGTAAACATTTCTATTGGGGATAAATAGTCCTGTACATTGATGTAAAGAAATTGCATGAGACAAGGGCACATTCAGCATAGTTCTGCTATGGAGTAATGTTTGCTCAGCAAGACAAATCTGAAAACTCAAGGGCAAGTGTGGGGGATGCTTTGGCAGAGTCCAACTTTTAGAAGAAGGGGTTAAAAATCATGAGTTTGTGGCCAAAGTAAATACCGTCTCCTCTAAGTTGAATATTAGTAATTGTTTTCAAATGCAAGTGTGAGGGTGCGCGCGCGCGCGCGCGCACACACACACACACACACACACTCTCTCTCACAGGAAATTCCCAGCATTCCATCATCAAACCTCTCTGAAGCCACTGAAGGATTAAATTTTGTCAAAATCCATTTCTGAGTGGCTCATGTCTATAGAGGGATACTTGCAATTGCTGGGGAATTGATTCTAGGTGGGTTGTTGCCAGTGTATGTGCCTGCATCGGGTGTAGACTGATCTGCTCCTTGGTGAACAGCCCCAGAGCCATAGATTTCATTTGATCTTTGCAAAGGCTAACATCTGTCTGCTGTCATTTTAGTAAGATTGATGACAGGCAAGAAAGTGGAGAGGGGAGGGAGTCGAGGAAACAGAGGCGGGGAGAAGGAGCTCTGCGCAGCCCCAGTGGCGGTGGCCGAGGCTGCCTGGGGTCACTGCTGCAGAGTCTCTGGCCACTGAGGTCTGGGGTAGGAAACAGCCAGGCCCCATATTGGCAGTAATTGCACTTGGTTGTTACAGCTGATAGCTGGAACTCCAAGACACAAAGGCGGCATTTTGCACCTTATATATCTTAATAGATTATTCACATCGCAAGCAGTACCAAGCTAAATGTTATGACAGCCATAAGAATGTAGTTTACTGTTATCTTAATGTAGCTGGGCAGCACAGGGTAAAGCCATCACAAAATATTATATTTTTTTAAAGTTTCCAAGAGAAACTAACTGATACAGACATGGAGCTATTTTTACACGAAGTCCTGAATTTTGGCAAAAGCTTTTCAAACCATAATTTTAAATATATACACACATTTCAC
Organism: Hyaena hyaena; assembly: GCF_003009895.1. Lineage (NCBI taxonomy): Eukaryota > Metazoa > Chordata > Mammalia > Carnivora > Hyaenidae > Hyaena > Hyaena hyaena. The sequence continues at coordinate 2,850,474 of NW_024080805.1, forward strand.
ATATGCATATGAATATATGCACATTTGTATATGCATTTCCCCCATTTGCTCTATATAATTTTTCTTGCACTATTTCCCTTAAATTGTTGCATGGACACCATATAGGGAAGATTCAATTTAGATATGTTTAAGAGATGATCTCATATTTGAAGATTGTCTAGCAAATATTAAGCATTAATTTTGAAGGTATAAATGGCACACTTGGGAGATTTGGCATGAACGAATGAAGGAACAAATGAATGAATGATTGATGGCATAGACCTTCTGTTAACATGGTTTCGATAATCTACCTGCACACAGTTTCTCTAGGTACATGCACCTGGCAGGAAGAGAATGCACTGAGCTGTGAAGCAAATGAAATTTGATAGGGTTAAATACCCCCACAGAATAAGGGGAGGCCAGGAGTAGCAGCAAGACCTATTTCTGTGCATTTGTTTGTTTTTGTACTGGTGTGGTCGGATGTTTGATTTGAACTTGCCGAAGCAGGGGCTGCAGAGGGTTTTAGACTAGTTTTGGCCTTTATCAGCAGGAGGCAGATTCCACGAATAGAATTCAATCCAGACACAGAGAACACTTTCCAAATTTAGTTGGAAAGGGAAACAACTTTGCTTTATTCAATAGGAGCCTTCAGGGCCTTAGGATTTCTTATGACATCATGGCGATGACATGATGGAGTGGCTGAGTTCCTTGGGCCAATTTATGTAGATTCCAGGGCCTTCAGGAAAACAGCCTGAAAAATCAAATCACCCAGTCCAACCCTGTCAATCTAAAAATGAGAAAATTAAAGGCAATTAAAAATATCAGTACTCAAATAAAATATCTTAGCGGAATTCTCTCTAACTTGGCAAATAATTTGTGCTTTGAATATATTCATATAGAGCTGGATCAGCAATGAGGGGGAGAATAAATGGTTAAACAACAGAAAGGAATGAACACGCAGTTGGCTGGGGGTTGCTGTTCCCACAACATAAAACAAATTATTTAAAAAGTGTAAAGGCAATGGACACCTGGGTGGCTCAGTCAGGTAAGTGTCTAGCTCTTGATTTCGGCTCAAGTCACGAACTGATGGTCATGAGATCGATTCTGTGTCAGGCTCCATGGTCTCCACACTGAGTGTGGGGCCTTCTTAAGATTCTCTTCCTCTCGCTCAGCTCCTCTTCCACTCTTACTCGCTCCCTCTCAAGAAAATTTTTTAAGTGTAAAGGTCAGTAGGTTACAGTAAGTTAGATGATTAATTAACATGGTGTCAAACAGTGTTACTACAGTTTAGTTCACTGAATTATTTTATTATTTGGGGAAATTTTGAAATATAGGTAAATATGTTCATAAAAGTTCATATGTCTTAGTGGAAGATAAAAAGAGCTTCATTATAAAAATTATCCTTTTCTTTTTACAAGTGCCAAAATTAGAAAATTATCTGTTTGTAACATTGAAGAAGCACAGAGAATTCGCTCCTCTGCCCCTGTGGCTGTTTTTGTAAGTGTGTTTCAAAGTTTTCAGCGGTGAATCCTGCTGGCTGAATCAGGGAAGATATGTTCCATTGAAGATGGGGAGGTCTCTGGCTGAGACTGGGAATTCATGCCAGAATCTTGGTTAAAATAAGGTCATCTTTAATTTTTTGTTGTTTTCTTTTTCTTAAAGCATCCTCAACACTCTATTATATAATTTATTTAGCTAGGATCCTTGTAAACTACTTCTTCTAATTTTTAAATTTTTTTAAGTTCCTTTATTTTGAGAGAGAGAACAAGCACAAGTGGTGGGGGGTGGGGCAGAAGGAGAGAGAATCCCAAGTAGACTCCATGCTGTCAGCACAGAGCCCGATGTCAGGCTTGATCCCACAATTGTGAGATCATAACCTGAGCCAAAATGAAGAGTCGGATGCTTAACCAGCTGAGCCACCCAGGCATACCAGGAACCATGTACATGTAAAAGGATATTAGAAGCAAGTCTAATTTAGGGATTCTTCTCATATCTTGGGGGGTTAAGGGGATCAACAAGAGATGGTGAAGCTTGGCAGTTCTGGCAACAGGAGTAAGCCTGGAGGAGAAGGGACACGAACAACAGCAAGGACCTCTCAAAGCTGCAGCCCTTTGTAGTGGGTTAAAAGATGGTCCCTCTAAAGATAACCCACCCGGAACCTGCAAATGTGACCTGACTTGGAAAAGTCTTTGCAGATGTAATTAAGGATCTCAAGATGAGATGATGCTGGGTTATCCAGGTGGGTCCCCGATCCAGTAAGTGTCCTTAAAAGAGGAGAAGACAGAGAGAAAGCCATATGAAGACAGGGGCAGAGATCGAACTTCTCTGCAGCCACTGGCCAAAGAATCTGTGAAGCCACCAGAGGCTGGAAGAAAAAAGGATTCTCCTCTAGAGCCTTTGGAGGGTGCATGCATTGCTGCCACCTTGATTTTGGACTTCTGGTCTCCAGAGTCGTGAAAGAATAAATTTCTGTTGTAAGCCTCCCGGTTAAAGGTGATTTGTTACGGTGGCTCTAGTTTCCTAGATTTCTAATGCAGCACTAGACAGGGGCTTCCAGATGGGAGCCACTGCCAACCCAGCTGCCAACACAGGTCACACAGAGGAAGCAGGGACAGTGTAACACATAACCTACCCTCATCCTGTTCTCTGATCTCCCACGGGTGCCTCCCATTGGCCCAAATGCATCCGAAACTGGGAGTACAAGACAGCCCCAGGGAGGTGGTCCAGGGAGGCCAGGCTTTGGGACATGGAACAGAGGAGACCAGGATGTGGCGGGGAACAGAATATTGGGCCCGACAATATGTATTCCTTTATAACTCTGTCTCCAAAAGTCATAAATCACAGAGACTCAGAAAGTAAAATCAAGCACTCATTCATCACCAATTTTGGGGACCATGCCCTCAATAAGTAGTGACGGTAGTGATGAATGTTGGTGGTTTGGTTAGGGTTGGAATTCATATGTTTAGGCTCATCTAAAGGAATGTATTTTAAAAGGCTGAAAGAATAGTCACTGAACTATATAAGGAACTCCCAAGCAAACATGGAATTTAAGAAAGTATCAATAAAAAGAATTTTTCTAGTTGCTCTGCTACATTCTTCCTGTGCTCTGCTTCTAGTCAATTATTTATGATTTTTTTCTAAGTTCAGATTCCGAACTGTCCAACTGAATGAAGGTTTGAGCTTCCCTGTGAACATCTCAAACTTCTTGTAATTAGATATTTCTAGCTTAGAGTCAAGCGTTGAGCCGGAAGCAGATGAAAATATTTGGGAGGTGATAATTTTGGTAAATTTTATCATACTGCTACCTAATCACTCTACATTTCAAAACATCAGTCCCATTATGGGACAAGCCATTCTCCCAAGTGCAGAATGTTCACAAATTGTGCATTAAAACCTGGTATCCTTGAGTAGAAAAGTAAGCACTCATAATGGAGAAAAACAAAGAAAAATAATACTCAACGTGTTATTTTCTTAATTTTTATTTTTTCTTCTGGAAACGTTTGGGTGCTTGCTAGCTGGGATGTGATGTACAATGATGTCTACTTTAGCACAAAATATACATTTTATGTTCATTTTACATTTTTATGTCACTTTCTCATGGTAGTTTACAATGAAGATTTCTGTGTCCAGGTGGCCCATCACACAAAACTTGAGAGAAATATAGCTCGCAAAGTTTCTCCTGTTGGAAATTTCACAAGAAATATTAAAATGAACACAGCATCTTTTCCTGGACCTTCATCTCACTGGGATTTTCCCTAAAGCAATACATTGTTCCAGCCCTGCCTTTCTATTAAAATTAAAGTATTGATTTCAGAAATTCCCCTTTGCAGAAGTTAATGAACCACTCTTACTATTTTTACTCTGTTGGTATCATGGAAAGCACATAAGCTTTGGAGTCAGACACACCTAGAGTTGAATTATGACTTCACCACACACTAGAGGTAGGACTTGCTTTAAAAACAAAACAAAACAAAAACAACCCTCAGAATCGTTATGAGTAAAATAGCTGATCACCCAATACTGCAGCTAGGATTAAACAGACTCATGTAAGCAAAGCGTTTGATACAGTGCCTGGTCCATTGTAGGTGCTCAGCAAATCTGTGCTGATTGAATGATCTATAGATGCTATGGAAATCGGAAGCCCAGGAAACTGAGATGGAACAAAGTGGTGTGCCTTGAAAAGCTGTGTTTGGTTTTATCACCTTGGGTTTTCTGGCACTCCCCTACCTCCTCCTCCCTTTTCCCCTCATCTCCTTTCCTAAGGTTTTGTATGTCTTCATAGTTTATACTTCCTCCCCACACTGTGTTTTATTTTCCACCCATTCTTTACCCTCCTCTGGCTGTTTGGTGCCCAAGAGCGAGCCTGGCAGGGGGGCTTGGCCAAGTATTTCTCCCCATCTCCCTCCCCAAATTAAATTCAAGCTCTAATTTGGTAGACCAGGTTCACTTTCTCCAGATCCCTGGGGCCTGTGTGCTACAAGGAGCTGGTTTGTTGCTAGTGAGAATCAGTGACCCTGGCCTGATTCCAAGATTTAGAAAAAGACAGAGCTACCTGTCCTGGCATTGTCTGGTAGATGCTATCATTACTTTTCTTCTGGCTTCCTCTTCTTCCTGACAGAATTAGTCCATTTGTCCACACCCTTGAAGTTGAAGTCCATCTATTCAGCTATCTGCTGTGTGGGACTTGAGCCATTGCAATTTGCTCGTGTTGGTTACAACGGCTGTGCTTAAAGTGTGATGGATAAAAACTTGAGTGATGTGTAGCTTAGAGTCAGGCATTGAGCAGGAAGCAGATGAAAATATTTGTCTGTGTCCCCCTTTGGACAAATGACACAGTTTCTGTCTCTGTCAAGTGCTTTTCTCAAGTAAATTGCTCAGTCTTATTAAAGAATCACTTCTGGTGGGGGCAAATTGTCACATGCAGGACATTTATATTAATCTGGATATATTTGGCTGTTTATAATTCTGTCATAACAGTCACTTCCTGAAAGAAACAAGTCTTCTAAGGATCTTTACAAAATATAATAGAAGAAAAAAAACTGCTGATGAAATATTCACTATATAAAAAGTAAAGAATTAGTTTAGAAAACAGAAGAATAGGACACGCATCCGATGACACAGGGAGATATAATGTGAATATTATGGGTTATCACAATTTCAGTCCTATAGTTGGGGCAAGGCATGATGTTCAAGTTACAGGTGCCATAAGTGTTAGAAAGTTTGTTTCCTCTTCTTTCTTGTAAGCTAATTTAAGGAGAAAGGCTTCCATCAGAAAATAACCTTCCTTCCATGGGTTGAATATCACTAGAGATAGGCTCTGTGGCTGACAGAGGTGTTACCCGAAAGTTGCTGAAACTTCTGTTCTTTCCCATGGGAAGGAGCCGTTCATGTGGTCTAGAGAAGTCAAAAAATAAAACCGATACATCGAATGAAGACCAAGTACCTATATCCTGTTTATAAATGGTGTTCCAGAAGGTAGAGAGGTTGGGCATAATTATAAGGAAGGCCAGTTTGCTTTTCTTCTGTTGAGAGAAATAGTATAAGTGCTTTACAGTGAGCAAGACCCCTTTATATTCGCCACAGCTTTAGAGTTTGTTTTCCATGCAGGCAAATTTAGGATTGCTCTGGGAGTAGGAGTTGTGGAGGATGTGAAGTGGAGAAGCTTTAGAATGTATGGAAATTAGAAGTGTGCATGTGTGTGTGTGTGTGTGTGTGTACGCGTGCGCGCACGCATCTGTTTCACCAGAGCAAGGAAAGCATTTCAAAAACAATACAAACTGGAGCTAGAGATTCAGTGACCATGAAACTGAACTTGTAACTTGATGCTATATAAAATTATAAAAAGTATAATTTCTTCAGAGCTAACTCCCTCTTTTGCCCCCATATTCCTTGTATTAAGAACAGTCCTAGGACATGGTAAATACTTATATTTGTTTGAAGTAATGATTGAATGAGTGAATGAATAAGACTTTTCCAGAAACTGATGGCATGCTTTTACATGTGCTATCTCATTGACCTTGTGGCTGCCATAACAAATTATCACCAATTTCAGGGGAAATTTGTACTCTCACAGCTCTAAGGCCAGAAGTCTGAAATCTAAGTATCCATAAACAGATGAATGGCTAAAGAAAATGTGGTCTATACATATAAGGGAATATTATTAGCCTCAAAAAAGAAGGAAATCTCATCATTTGCGACAACATAGATAAACCCAGAGGGCATTATGCTAAGTGAAATAAATCAGACAGGGAAAGACAAATACTGCACAATATCACTTACATATGAAATCTTAAAGAGAAAGAGAAAAAGCCCAACTCCTAGAAACAGTGTCCGACTCTTGATTTCAGCTGAGGTCATGATCCCAGGGTCATTGGATCGAGCCCCGTGTCAGGCTCCATGCCGTCAATGCAGGGTCTGTCAGCTTGAGATTCTCTCTCTCTCTCTCTCTCTCTCTCTCTCTCTCTCTCTGCCTCTCTCTCTCTCTCTCTCTCTCTCTCTCTGCCCCCTCCCTGGCTCCTCCGCCACTTGTTCTCTCTCATTCACTCTATCTCTCTCTCTAAAATGTAAAAAAAAAAAAAAAAAAAAGAAAAACAGTGAATAGAAAAGTAATTGCCACAGAATGGGAGTGAGAGAACTAGGGAGAGTTTGGTTAGAGGGTCCAGACTTTCCATCATAAGATGAGTAAGGTGGGGAGACTAACTTATAACATGGTGATAAGAGTTATACACTGTATTATATAACTGAAATTTGCTAAGAGAGTAGGAATTAAATATTCTTTAAAAAATGTAAACAGGGTGTCAGCAGGGCTGCACTTCCTCCAGAGGCTCTAGGGAAAAATGCTGCTTTATCTTTCCCAGGGTGGCTCCAGCACTTTCTTGGCTTGTGGCTGCATCTCTCTCTCTCTCTCTCTCTCTCTCTCCCTCTCTCTCTCTCTCTCTCTCTTTGTTGTTGTTGTTGTTGTTGTTGTTGTTCTCAAATCTCCCTCTGCCTTTTTCTTCCAATAGCACTTGCCTTGGAGTTAGGGTCAATCTTGATGGATAACCTAGAATCATCTCATTTTAAGATCTTGTTTGTAGTTTTGATGGGAGGTTTTACTGCAGAAAGGAGAAAATTAGATTTGAATGTCAGTGGCTGTGTGCAATAACTAAGTCTTTCATCCCACATCCATTGCCACTCACCATGTGCCTGGCACAGTGCTAGGTAATGGGTTGTGTTCGTGAACAAGATAGAAACTGGCTCAGATTTTAGAGAGGAGAAATATCAAGGAATCAGAATTTTTTTTAAGTGAGAAAATAGTGGTGGCTCCTATTTCTTGAGTATGCTAGATCCAAGTCTACATGCTTAGTTACCATGTGCTAACTTATCTAATCTGTATGGAAAGGTAAGAAACACTTGGAATGGTCAGTATAGACTAAAATGGGGGCATATTGTTGGGGAGCAGATAATCCAGGCATTGGGAGCTGTGAAGATGTTGCAGTTGAGGTAAAGTCTAAAGTAGCAGTTAGGCCCACAAGATATTGAGAAGTACATTCCAGGCAGAGGAACCAGTGTAGTCATATTACAGTAAGTAAAGGAATGATGCATATTTGGGACTGAAATTACTTAATATGTGGCTGCTGCTGGATACCAAGGGGTGAGGGATGAGACATGAAGCTAGAGAGGTAAGCAGAGGCTGTTTGATTCTCAAAAGGTAGTGAAACCTTTTGACTAAAGGGAATAGTGAAGAGAAGTTGGAGTTCTTTCCTCCTTTTCACAAGTACTCAGGTGTCTCTGTGTGTGTGGCACCCGGTGGCATCAGGACCCTCAAAGGATGAGGTCAAGGCTTCATCAGCAACCTCTCTCAGGTCTCGGCATCAATGGTCTTGCTGCCGTTGGTCCATCTACAGGGAAGAACAGAAATGATACAGAAATGAGTCAGCAGCCTTACTCTCTCCAGCGAGTTTCACTGATGGTCTAATTCTCCCTCTCAAACCTCTGATGGCTTCTTTTCTCCTCTCCATACCTTTGCCTTCTTGTCCGTAAATTTATTGTGCCCTGCGTAAGATTAAGGGTTGGACTATAGATTTCCTCTACAACTCAACATTTAACTATTCTAGAATTTTTATCCAATAAGATTGTTTTATTCTTTATTTAAAAACACACTGGCCTATGGTGCTGAATACATGAAAGGCACTCGAAAATTTCATTCGAAATTGAGGAATAAATTTTGGAATTTAGGGGATAGGTAATGAGGCACGATGGGTTTTTTAAATTATCTAAAGCATAGATAGATAGATAGATAGATTTATTTCATATATATGAAAATTCTTTTTAAAAAATGTTGAAAGCTTATTTATTTATTTTGAGAGAGAGTCTGGGAGGGGCAGGGAGAGAGGGAGGAAGAGAGAATCCCAAGCAGGGTCTGCACTGCCAGCATAGAGCCCAGTGCAGGGCTAGAACTCATGAACTGGGAGATCATGACCTGAGCCAAAACCAAGAGTCGACGTTTAACCGACTGAGCTACCCAGATGCCCCCCAAATTCTTAATTAATATTAGATTGTGGGAATGGAGAGTTGCAAGAACCATGTCCCTGCTAGCGATTCTTATACCTTTTGGATCTCAAAGGCAATCTTTCTTTATAAATGGTAATGAGATGCAAATGTTTCATGTTCTTTTTTGTGTTTCAAATAACACATGATTTTAGATATCTGTTACATCACAGATCAAAAATATCTAAAGACCATCGGATGCAGAAAAGGGCTTGCAGGCATTTGAAGTCATTTGGGGTGCCACCTCATGTAAATGAGCTTCAGGCTCTTGTGAAAGGGTGCATCAGAAAGGCTTCTGTGCTCCAAACTGGAGAATGTAGGGGGGGGGGGGCGGAAAGCAGCAAATGATTTCCCATATCTCAAAAGGAAAGAGAATGATGTACAGTTCTCTAAGTTTTCTGAGCCCCAGAAAAAAAAAAAACAACGTAATTTAAAAAAAACCTTTGTTTCCTATTTCTAAAGAAAAAGGTGAAGGAAATAGTCCTCAACACCGTCAACAGTGAGCAACAGTGACAGCAAGAAAGATGGTTTCGGATTGGATTCCTGTGGTGGTTGAACTGCACCTTGAGCACTTGCAAATTTTCTGGTGAGAAATAATAGGAAGGCAGTTTGCAGCGTGAGGCTCTGGAATTTTGGTCCCTCTGGGCAGCAAGCCTAGATGATGATGAAATTAGCTAGTATTAAGGTGATGGTCTTTTAAAAATAATCTGTTTGTTGTGGCCTCTGTTGAAAATCCACGATACAGTGCTGCCTGTATCGGACAGATGTAAGCATGTCATTTGCACGGGGGTCCAAAATTGTGATTTACTTTTTAACTAGGTGGACCACTGAAATATTCTACAAGGACCGCAGGAAGAGAGCAGGGCCTTTGAAAAAGGAAATGAGTGTCCAGAATTCGCACGGCCGCACTCACCAAATGTACGTCCTCCCATGGGGACCTATGGTTGACTCTTTCAGATGCTATTTTCAAAATCTTCACAAAGGACTGTGCAGTGATTATGTGTATTCATGATGTGCATATCGTGTGCTCAGCTCAAAGGATATTTGAATGATGCATTGAGAATTATTCCTAAAAAAGGATTCAGCATCTGTAAATTGCTTCGTCTTTGAGAACGGAGAGGAAAAAAATATGGCTTGATTTTCTTAAAAAAAAAAAAAAAAAAAAAGGAAAGAAAGAAAATCCCAACTCATAAAGCAGAGCAGTTTCTGTGAGTTAGTGTTAATGACCCATTACCCCACACACACTAAGACATAATCACATGCATTCATGTGCACACAATCATGCACACACATAAACAATCGTGTGGCATTGGTGCTCCCTGATTATTTTCATCCTGCAGTCCACTGTTCAAATCAAAGGAGCCCTCCTCTCTGGCTCACAGGCTTTCCCCCTTCATGCTGCTCTCTTGGCCTCCACAAAGAGGTCTGAGAAAAATTTCTCCAGGAACAAACTCAAGGCCAAAGCCTTTTTGCTGTGGGTTGATTGGTTGACTGTGTGTATGTGTAAATGCATGATGTACTACGTATGCATGTGTATGTATACACTGAAATATGGTCAACTTTGAGTTTTCTCTTTCTTTGTTTTTAAGTTCATATATTTTGAAAGAGAGAGAGAGAAGGGCTGAGAGAGAGGGACAGAGAGAATCTGTGTACCATCAGCATGGGGCCTGATGTGGAGCTCGAAGTTGCAAATCGTGAGATCACGACCCGAGCTGAAATCCAGAGTCAGTCACTTAATCAACTGAGCCACCCAGGCACTCGGGGTTTTCAGTTTCTTACTTCTCAGATCTGTTCTTTTTATTTTTTAATTGAAGCATAATTGACATGTAATATCTTGTTCAGTTCAGGTATACATCATAGTGAATTAATATTTTTATACATTAAGTGATGATCCCCATGAAAAGTCTACTTACCATCTGTCACATTACAGAGTTCTTACAATATTGTTTCTGATGATATCCTGAAGGTAACATATAAGAGTCACACCTTGGCTTTTCTGGGTCTTCACTGACCTGGCAGTTAGGGGAATTAGGAACACTGCCTGACATGTGACTCCTGCCCTAGTTGAGGTTTTTGGGTCATTGATCTCTTAGTGGCTGCTGCCTAACAATGAGGAAGGTCCATTAACTGCTACTATGATTTCACCAGCTGAATACATCCTCTGTCCTCCCAAATAACAACAACATCAACAACAATAATAATGGTGGTAATAATAACAATAATAATAATAATAATAATAGAAAGGAAAGAATTATAGAAGGAAATTAAGTGTGTATATTGACCTGTCTTGACATTTCAATTTTCTTCATTTTCTAGCATATTCTAAACATTAAGGGATTATCCCTTAAAACAGTTTTTATAGAATCTAAAAGAAGGTTTGCTATCTGACAAATTTGTGCTCTGTTTAGTGTTTATCTTATCACTGACCAACAAATATTCATTAAGTACCTATCACAATGTGCAGAGTACTACCTAAATGATGCTTGCTGTGTGCAAACTCCTGGGATTGTGAACTATGTGAGAACAGAGACTATTTCTTAGTCCAGTATGAAGCCTAAAGTATAGTAGATGACTGGTAAATGTCTACTGACAATGGCTCCTTCTTTCTCCTCAGTTACAGTGCAGTTTATTTAAGAGGATCATCTCTATATTTTGGGTTATTTTTAACTTTCTTTTTATCTACTTGAATTATTTTAAGAAGCAAAGTTGAATGGTAGGTTAACTTGATGGCCTTGCTGTATAGCATTCCTCTGCAATGGGACTTTGCACCTCTTCTCAACGGGGGGTGAAGTCTACTACTATATCCCTTGAATTTAGGGTGTTCTTGTGACTGCTTTGGACCAGTAGAGTGTGGTATAAATGACAGTGTAGGTGTGCCTGTTCTGAGCCTAGGCCTCAAGAGAATTGTGTTCTTTTGTTCTCTGTCTTGGAATTCTGCCTCATGAGAACATTTCTTGACTAGTCTGCTTGAGGACAAGAGACCACATGGACCAACGTCAGGTCATCACCACTGAGTCCCTGCAACATGAGCCAGTTCCTCAGCCGACCTGCCAGCTGACTGCAGGGATATGAGCAAGGCTAGCTCAGATAGGCAGAGCTATTCAACCAAAATTACAGACTTAGAGCAAGAATAACTATCTATTGCTGGATGCCCCTGAAATGCTCTGGTTTATTCTGCTGCATTACTATAACCGATACTGATGTCTTTAAGTCTGCTTCCCTCCTGGCTTTCTCTTTGCTCTTCAGTGTCTACTCATCACACTTTTCCAACATTTGCTCTTAAGAAAATTCCTGGGGGGGCCTGGGTAGCTCAGTCGGTTAAGTGCCCGATTCTTGATTTCAGCTCAGGTTATGACCTCATGGCTTGTGAATTTGAGCCCCTTTTCAGGCTACCCACTGACAGCACAGAGCCTGATTGGCATTCTTTCTCCTTCTCTCTCTCCCTGCCCTGTGCTCACTCGCTCGCTCTCTCTCAAAAATAAACATTAAAAAAGAAAATTTCTTATTTTGGTAATATATAAATAAATGTTAATTTAAGAGACTACTTATTTACCAGGTATTAATATTTTAAACATATACTCTGTGGAATACAAGGTTTTACACTGACTCAAACCAATTTACTCTCGTTGTTGATCACAGAGAAGAGAAATGGCAATATTAAAGAATGAAAAGAGTAGTAGATGGGCAACTTGGAAACAGTATCTCAAAGACAAAATTTTAATGCTGAGACATGGTAACAAATCTTTACTCTGTCCAGGGGTAAATAAGGCTGTGTTTGTAATCTCTGCCTTCGGGTAGTTTTTAATCTAAAATACCACCAATGGCTCAATAAAGACAGAAAAGATAATAGAAACAACTGTATAGAAGTGGGTTTGTTCATAAAGTTGTTTATATTGGTTCAAGCCCAAGGAATGTAATAAAAGTCTAAGAGGTTTTTTCGAACTTCCAGACTAAAATCAGCTGATCGGTAAGATCCCTAATTTGTATGCCCTGTTGATTGCACTAATTTGGATATGAATGGAACCCTCAGGAGAATGTGTAAAGACAGCAGAAGTGCATTAGGAAGACTTTATTAGCAAAAACATAATAAACAGAATGTTGAAATATGAGGATAAATATGAAGACAACTTGTAGAAAGAAGCCAAAACTTCATCTTGTGAGTGGAGGATTATCTGGCACAACAGGAAAGAAACAAGTGAGAGAAAGAAAGAAGTGAGTGAAAAACTGCATATTTCATAATCTAGAAAGTCTTCCCTGATGGTTGGAAATCTCTAAGCTTTTGAAGCCAAGATTGCAAATCCCAGCCAAAGAGTGGTGCTATGGGGGTGTAAAGAGTTTTGCTCATCTGTGTGTTCCATTAACCCTTAACCAAGAGCAATGCCTGCAGCACTTGAAGAATTACAGATCTTACATGGCATCTCATGCTGAACAATCTGTGCACTGTTTTCATTTCCTGACATCAGCAATAATTTTTGGAGTGTCCACAATATGCATGAAACATCAGAGGTAATATGGCTTTTACAGAGTAGACAAGGTTACTGTCCATAAAGAATTGGGCTATCGGGGTCCATTCATTCACTTAGTTGAATCATTTAATCAATCAATCAATCAATCAACCTTTCCATCAGCCCATCTCTAGCCGATGTGAAATATCAGAGCCCGGCAGTTCACTCGACTTCCCTGGATCTTACACAAGTGCTTTTGGGTAGTAGGCGCTGAACGGGTACTTGTTGAGTCAATACAATTGCAGCATATATTTTGATTGAGTGATTGACAGCTTCCTGGGAGTACTGCCAAGAAATCAGGGAGAAGAAGGCATCTGGAAAAAGGTTTTCTCTTCCTGTGGTATCTGGACCTCTCTTTAGAACTGACTCTTCAACTAAGAATAACAACAGAAGTTGAGAGCTCCTTTTAGGTTGCATGATTTAGGCTTTCATCCAAAAGCAAGATCCAACATAGCCTGTGTGTTTCTCTCATTTTTTTTTCTGTCTTTATACTTGCCGTATTTAATGAACATGTCTAGGTCTCAGCAAAAGTAGTTTAGAAAAGGGTTTTGGTCACTGGTTTGATTTGGTCTAGATTTTTATAAGCTTCAATTTTGTCTAGTCTTTGTTTCTCAAAAATATAGTTAGTTATGAAGTCAATTTATTGTAATTTGACAAACATATTTTTGGTAGGTTTACCCCAGTCAGGTGTCCAGCCCAATCAAATATGTGATTTACAAAGAGTTCATGAGCTCCCCAATCAAGCATAGGTTGCTTCTTGTCCCTCACTGTTCTCCCCACTTTATGACATCCCAAAGGGCAGGAGTGATGCTTTGAGGTGTTCTATGCCAAGGAAAGATTCTAGAGGTTAAATTGGGTAACAACAGGTAAACAGATCATGTTTAGATCCAGGCTGTAATGAGTGAACTGTGTGGATTACACTAGATGAAGAAAGCCCCACAGCAAAACTTGGTATTACTCAGATCCACTTAATTGGGGGTCAAGTTTTATAGCAAACACTCAGTGTCCTATCCAGAATGCCCCAAAACTCACCTTTCTGAGCATCTGAAAATGTTCTACTGTGAGCACCCTGACTCTGTCTGAAAACTTTCTCTGGCTATTGGAACATTCACAGCCTTCATATGGAGTAGGCAAAGTGCTAGGGAGTCAATAACTGAGTGCGCTTTTGACCAATGAGAGGAGTCGCCCCTTGGAAATCCTTTTTGCTCCTTCCATGGGACCGCACTGCATGTTCAACACTGTCACCCAGCAGTCCCCAGCAAGGTGGAGCTCCAGCCAACCACAGTGGTAATTTGCTAATGAACAAACACTGTGGCTTCCTTCCCTTTCCTGTCTGTTTCCTCATTCTGCTTCCAGGACTTTGTGACATCACTTGTTGGGTACATTCTTATCTCAAGCTTTACTTCTACAAAACCTTAAAAATATGATATTTAAATTTAAAAAGATATCTCAAAATGTCACGTTTGTTTCCTTCCTTCCTCTCTTCCCTCCTTCCTCCTTTAGATTTAGTTCCTGGCCTCTAGCCACAGGGATGAATGTCTTACATCCTTGAGATGAACTCTGTACCATCCTCATTGACCTAGCAAGCCTTTTTTTTCTGTGATGACAAGCTAGGATCACACCTCCTAATGACGGCTGCAAGATTGTCTTGTTAGGAGAAGGGTTAAGGTGGGATCGTCTTTAATGACAGTGAAAGCACCTCATAAAACCTGACTCCTCAGTTTTACAGGCGTGAGTCTGGGATTTTAGCAGATGTAGACTTACTAAATCAGTCAGTCAAAAATTATATCAGTTGAAGTGCAGTGTTCCTGGCAGTCCAAAAATCCCGAACATGTAGGTGATTTGGAGGGCATTTCGTTAACTCTTTAACTGGTCGTTCAGTGCTAGAGGCAGGAGCTAATTGCCTGTAGGTCACTGTAGTCCTGGAGCTTAGGTAAATGTATATTGTCATATGTCACATTTTCATATGGTTCCTTTGCTCAGGTTGGTAAAAATGATTGCTGCATAATTAAAATTAAGACAAGGTGGGGAAAGTGATTCAATTAAAGCCCTGAAGCCATTGAACAAATTATCTGATGTACCAAAAACTAATGAATAGTTATAACTACTTTTATCTTTTGCCTCCTTGTTCTTCAATCCCACGTGCCTCATGGAATGCCAGGGACTGTTTTTTCAGGTTCTCTGTGGCTGGGTGTTGAGTAGGCAGGGGTGCCAGGAGCAAATAGGGGAGAAACTCAAGATTTTAAAATACACATATACAGAAACTTTGTGGATAGGGATTTAAACTAAAAGTAACCAGATGAGAAATTTAAGAGGTCTCTCCACAGCCCAATAGTATTTTGAAAACATCTGCAGTATTTCAGTCTGCATGGAGCAGATATTATACACCATGGTGAGTGATGACAGTGAAAATAAATGAGATTTGTTGTACCCCAAACATCCCATGTTTTACATCATTTATTTTATAAATCTCTAAAGGTTCTCAGGAAGCATTAAGTTGGAGGCAGGGATGAGAACTTTGTGATGCCATGTTTAACAACAATTGTAATTACTTAATGTTGACATAACAACCAAATGCATATCTTTCTTATACAAAATAAAATGTGAAAAAAATACGGAGAGTGTCAGATAGAGTATGGGCTCTTATCCCCTGAATTCTGTGTGTAGAGAGAAAGCTCTTCACGTTCAGTCCTGGCTTAATGCACATACAGGGAAAAGCAGGCTTCAGTCAAATGTGAATAGCGACCCGAGGAAAACCTTACAGTCTTCAGGATCCTGTTTTGAAATAAAAATCTTCCTGGTGGGAGTGTCCCACCTATAATTGCTGCCATTTGTTAAGACCAGTTTCCAGGAACTCTACGTATAGTGTATCTGATGCTTATAACAGCTCTGTGAAGAAATGACTCTTACCCCATTTTACAGTTGAGAGAATTGAGCCTTGCAAAGGTGAAATAATTTGACCAGTGTTATCTATCAGTGGCAGAGAAGATGTTTTCATGCAGTTTGTCTTTCTATTGATGCATAGTGAACTAGCCCGAAACTTTGTGGCTTAAAACAGAAACCATTCCATTGCGTCCCATGGTTCTGTGGGTTGACTGGGTTCAGCTGACCTGCTCTTGCTCCTGCTCATATCTGAGTCCACACTCACGTGGACTTGTGACTGAGCTGGAGCATCCAGGATGCCCGTTCCCATGTCTGGAGCCTTGGTGAGTTGGTGGGGAGTGAGGATGGCTGGAGATCTGTCTCCATTAATTTCAAGATATCTCCCTCTCCACGTGGCCTTTCCATGGGAGCCCTCTGGCAGGTCAGCTGAACCACTTGTATGGAAGCTCAGGTATCCCCCAAAACACAAAAGCAGGGCCTGCCACATCTTCTTAAGGCTTAGACCCGAAAAAGGCATGGTTACCTTCACCACAGTATGTTGGCTACAGTGAGTCACAGGCCACTCACACCCCCTGGGGAGAGGATGAGTGTGCAGGAGGCCTGACTGTCTAAAGGCATAATTTATGGAGACCACTGTGCGATTCTATAGCAGACAATATTTTTGCCTGGTATCTGCATTTATCCCTATTTTTTCATGAGAACAAGGGTTGTATCTGCATTTTCCTTCCTTCTCCCTCATCAATGCATCTCTGGCACCTGGCACAGGGTTTGGAATGTGGTAGGGGATTGGCACTCCTTGAGTGAGAGGTTGTTAAAAGGCTTAGGGATCACCATAGTACGGAACAGTCCTAGGCACGTGTTTTCAAGGTGAAACACCTGGGAATGAGTTCGGGTAAGACCTGAGTTGAGTATGGCAAAATTATTAAATATTCCATTGATGAGTTGAGGTGAGCAGGGAAGGCATAGATTATTCTATTGTGTGTGGATTGTCAGTAGCAAAAACAACAGTAAGATTCCAAGGCTTTTCTAAATACTTACTCGAATTCATAACTCATTTAGTACAAAATTCTGTGAACCACATACCGTTATTTTCCCCGTTTCGTAAATAAGGAAACTGAGGCACTTTAAAGTAATATGCCCAAGATCTCACAACTAAAATGTGGCAAAGCTACGAATTGAATCACTGCTGTACCTTATGTCTTCACATTGTTAGACGTGACTATCCTCCATTTCAAAAGTTTGTTTTCAGACTGTAAACTAGAAATGAGTAAGTTTCTGTATAGCAGGGTTGAACAAGGACAGTGTTTCGTTTTGAAAAATTTCAATAGACTCACCTTAAAAGATCAGAAAAGAAAGCAGAACGTATAGGCCATAGGCCCAGGAGTCTGGGAGGGAAGAAAATGCTGTCTGTGGAGTTATACCAATAATCCCCAGAAAACGTGTTCTTATCCGAGGAGGAGCCCTTTCTTGTACTCAGTAAGGCCTGGCTCTCCTTTTACTGGAATCCTTGGGAACAAACAAAAAACAAACAGACAAACAAACAAAAAACCAAAAAAGCTTAACATGTTGAAATGTGACTATTTTTTAAGTTATCTATATTTTCTGTCATCTTTTTTTATGATTTTCAGTTTACGTTTTGGTAAATTTTGTGGCGAACCTGAGGCTACCTCTTTTGTGCTTAGACTATCCAGGAATCTTTCTCTACACTTGGGTCAGGGAGACAGGACAGTAAGGAACCCCAGTGAGGGAAGAGAAGTGGGACCATTAGGAATAAGTGTGACAAAACTCTAGAGAGGAAATAAAAAATGTAACAAAACCCAAGAGACAGAGCTCCCCCTCACTTTTTTTTTTTTTCAGAGACAATTTGGAGAGAACAGATTTAAAAGTTGTATCTTCAAAATGGAGGCAGCTTAGAAGTAGATAACATGTGTGACAGTGCCCATTATATAAATTCTGTCTTTGAAGGCAGGGAGGGCTAGGGCCTCATTGTTTTCAGTTCACTTCCAAAGTAGGGGATACAGAAATGAAGGAAACAGAGAAGGAACGTGGGGAAGGGGTGTTTCAGAGAAATGTTATCAATTTCATAATTTTCCCTGTATCTAGTTGAATTCATCTAATCATTGAGCTTATTTTTCCTCATATATGTGGGATGGGGGAGACACCAAAATTTATATCTGTGGCACATACCATTTTGAACACTGGGGATATTAAACATGACTAGGATACTTCATAATCCTAGAATTGAGACTGTTTCTTGAGATGACCTCAGAGAGAAGGGTAGATATCTTAGGGTTGGTTGGTGAGCTGAGGACAGAGACCTTTGTCGAGTCAGGGAGAGATAGCCATAAAAGTGAAGAATTGGACAAATACAGAGTGGACCACTAAAAATGCTGCAAATTATAGATGTGGTAAATACTTATGGATTGGCTTCTCAGTTCTTTTTGCCAAGAGCTAGAAGTCACCTTAATCAGCTGAGAAGGATTCAATCATATAAAATCTACAAGCAGGCTTTTCAGGGGAGGAAGATAGGTCATTTGTATATTTTTATGTCCTTCTGCCACTACCATGAGAGCAGATATCCTCTGAGACCATCTTCACCTGAACTTTGCCTCATTTACTTTAGCAGGATAGAAATTGGATGCCCAAGCGTCCTTTAATTAGAAGAGCTATGGTGAGCATGACAAACCATTTATGGGGCAAATTAGTAGGCTGAGGGTTGTAGAAATTTAGAAGATAAGGGATGGAAATTGAAATTCAGGTACATATCAAACACCCTAAAGGATGACATTTTGACATTTTTGAAAGGCTGTCACAAATAGTATTTTGAACTATCGAGTTGTATAGGCAATCATAAATCTATAATCTTAAAAAACTACTATGACACTTTCACCAAAAATAAATATTAAGGAAATCAACCTTCAGTGAAAATCATTTTTGAGAAGCTGCTATGAGCCAAGCCAAATTTCAGAGTCAGGAACCCAAACCCTTGAAAAAAACATGTATACCTTAAAAGATTTTCCCCCAAGTCTTTCTTTTCCTTTCTTTCTTCAAATATTCAGACCCAGAACATCTGTTTGAAAAATGAAGTTACTTCTTCTTCTTTGCTAATGGTGACAACAGACAATTTGGCTAGCTATAGAAGTTATTTCTAAAATGGTTCTCCTAGAACACTGAGATGCCTACCTCCACCCCCCCCGCCAAAGTATTTAAATAATATGGAAAAGGGAAATTTAATTCTCCCTCACTATTTTGGCACTAAAGATAAGGGGATGAAAAGGGCTTAGGAGTTACTGTGATGAGGGTATTTCAGAAATTTTGATTCATCAGGTAAAGATCTCTTGAGAACACATTCACATGCTATGATGGGAGCTCTTGCACACTTTGAAAGACGGTCAAGTAATCCAGCAATGACCAAGAAGCCTTCACTGAGAAGATCCTGTAGTCCCAGAACAATGTCATGTGCCATTGGGAGAAAGATGGTGCAATTTTTTCTAGTGGAGGCAAAGTAAGAAAGCATGAGTATTGAATAATAGGGAATTTTGATAATAATAAAGCATATAACCATATAAAGCCTTACTAAGTTTGGAGGGAGTATGGGCACTTGAAAAGGGAGACATTCAAATTAGGCTTTAGTTATAATTTGATCTTAGAAGATAGCAAAGGTGAGGGTAATAAACCTCTAAAAGCAGATGACCCTTCAAGTCCTGGTTATCCAAGTGGGTTCCAGTTTCCTTTCCCTCCTTTTCTACCTCTCTCCTCATTCTCCTCCTCCCCTCTCCCCCCTTTTCTTTTCCACCTCCTCCTCCTCCTTTTACAGAAGAAATTATTCCACCTTCTCCTCAATCTCCTTCTTCACAAGAAATGATTATATAGACTATTCTAAACTTCCTTCTTTGCTCTTAGTACTTGGAATTTTAAGGGATCCCTAGAGTAAATGCAACAGGAATTCCTGGAGTTCTAATAGATGCCTCATGTTTGGAGTTGGAAATCAAAGTTTCCATGGCAACTGGGAGAATTCTGTATTATGGAGTAGGTGTGAAACAGTGATTGCCTTTGAGAGTTGGCATTACTCAAATGGGGAAATTGGAATTCAGAGACTATACATCTGATAAAACTTTCTGTTGATAAGTATAATGAGGACATTGAGTACAAAGGCATTATTTGGCCTGCTAAATCAGATACTGGCAATTAAAAATTTCCCAGAATCATTAGGTGGTTTTAGGACCATGTCTCTTTTCCCTGGAGGTTAGAGGAGATGTGACACTCTAATAGCAATACTTGTGAGCCACTCAGTTTGAAACCTATTGATGTTTCATTTAGGCTATGCTACCACCATTCTTCCTCTTTGATTAAGATCATAAATTGCCCTTTAGTTGAGTCTGATAAACTGAGGTGGAGAGGGGTTGAAGGCCTTGGAGTTGCCTAGTGCTCTCAACATGTAAGCTTCCAATCCATTGTTTAGAAAATGACCTTCAACTATAACTTGACTTTATCACTGCGCGTGCGTGTGTGTGTGTGTGTGTGTGTGTGTGTGTGTACTTACCAGAATGTAAGCTTCTTAAGGTCAGGCCTTTGTTTTGTTCACTTCTCTATCTCCAGAGCCTAGAAAATTCTTGTCACATAGTAGGTCCCTGATTAATATTTTTGAGTGAATGGAATGAATGAAAGGAGGCAAGTGTGTGAGGTATCACAGCCTAGATGGTTCCATGGTTCCCTCCCTCTCCTTTTTTCTTTCCTTTCCTTTCCTTTCCTTTCCTTTCCTTTCCTTTCCTTTCCTTTCCTTTCCTTTCCTTTCCTTTCCTTCTTCCTTCTTCCTTCTTCCTTCTTCCTTCTTCCTTCTTCTTTCTTCTTTCTTCTTTCTTCTTTCTTTTCTTCTATTTTCTTTTTCTTTCTTTCCCTTTTCCTTTTTCTTTTTTCTTTTTATCTTTTCTTTTCCTTTTCTTTTCATCCTCTCTTCCTTCCTTCTTTCCTTCCACCTTTCCTCCTTCCTTTCCCTCCCTCCCTCCCTTTCCTTCCTTCCTTCCTTCCTTCCTTCCTTCCTTCCTTCCTTCCTTCCTTCCTTCCTTCCTTCCTCTTTTTAATTCTTCTGAGAATTCCCTGAAAAGTGTTCCTATTTGGCTCTTAGGCCAAAAGTGAGCTACATAGCTTCTCTACAGTAAGGAAAGGTGGGAAAATAAGTTTTGGGACCTTTCTACTCTACAGTTAAGGAAGGTAAGGAAGAAAGGGGCTAGAAATAGATTTTGGATAGTCATTCATTAGTGTCCCTCATTCCCATCTCATTCTTCATCTAACTGGCTCTTACGATTTATTCTTTATATTTCAGCTCAGCCATCACTTCCTTGAGAGGCTCTCCTCTGATAATCCCCTCTCTAATATTCACTTCAGGTTCTTTTATTAAATGAACTTGTAGAACAATTTCCCAGTAGGGACTTGTATCAGCTCTATTTTCTCTTCTTGAAATTATCTTTTCCAGATTTTCATCTAGAGCATTTTTTTCTCACCTCAAATGTAGGATAATCCTTCCCTTGCTATCTAAAATAGCCCTACCCAATCCTAGCCCTGTCATTCTCAATCCCATTGATGTGTTTTCTTCATAGCACCCATTAATATCTGAATTTATTTACTGTGAGCTTATTTTCTTTTTTCTCCTATTAGAGTATATTATTGACAGAATATAATTCTTTCCTGTATTGAGCCTCAGGACCTAAAATAACCTAAAGCTTCTATTAGTCTCAAAAGGTCTTATTTTGAAGACAGTTAGAAAATGAACCAGTAACAGAATTTATGCTCTTCTGAGTATGTTTAATTCCTTCCAAATGAATGATTGATTAACAGTTAAAAGGCTTTTCTGACCTAAAGTTTAATGATAAAAAATCAGAACCAGAGAACATCAAAATCGAGCTATGGTATTCAACTCTGCAAACTGCCCAAGGGAGTCAGTAAACTCAACATTTATCACAGTTTGATAATATTTTGACTCATAGAGAAATATATATAATCCTAAATAGAGATATCCAAGAAATGTTGAATGGCTCTAAGATCTATACTAAGTCTTTGCTAAATAATTTATACAATTCCCTACACATAGAACATAAGGTCTAATGAGACCATACTATCTAATTGAGTAAACCGACAATCATAGTGTCTAAACTAGTATTGAAGTCATTTTGAGATCATGATAATTTGTTATTTTCCTAGTGTTACATTTTAAAATTTTATCCCTAAATATGAAAAACCAAAATTTTATTTCAAAAAACGATGCATTAATGTTGAATCACTGTTATATAGCCAAAACTAACATAATATTGTATGTCAACTACACTTCAAATATATATCTATATCTATATATAGATATAGATATAGATATGTATGTATGTATATATAAAGTTTATTTATTTATTTTAGAGAGAGAGTGAAAGGGAGCAGGAGAGAGAGAGAGAGAGAGGAAATCCCAAGCAGGCTCTGCACTGCCAGTGCAAACCCCGAAGTGGGGACTGAACTCATACCCTTTGAGATCATGACCTGAGCCAAAATCAAGAGTTGAATGCCAGCCAAGCCACCCAAGCACCACTTTACATAGATGTACACAGACAAAATGTGCCTCTCTGCAGTAAAATGGGGCAATCCAGGCTTCTTTGATTGTGTGACTGTGCCATCTTAACCCAAAGTCTTTATGACAGTCATTGAGGAAAGGGAGACAGGGTATAGAAATCTCACACTTAGTCTTCTATGATACAGCATGGAAGTGACTCACAAAATTTCCATTTATAAGCCGTTGGCCTAGATTAGTCACATGGCATTATATTCTTTTGTGTGCGGAAAGGAAGGGGGAAAAATGATTTGTGAGTACAATTAATATCTGTCTTTGAGAAAAAAAATATAATTTCAGTTAAGAGCAGTAAGGATGGGAAAGCATTAATGGAATTATACTTTTACAATATTCTTACATGTTTCTTAAAGCAATTTTATGCTATTTGAACATAAACTTTCCAAACATAAAGATTTATCTTGTAAACTCTAGAGTAATAACATAATTCATTATTTATAACTCTTTCTGGAAATATATATTTATATTATATATATTTATATATAATACTTATATATATTTCATTTAGTGAGACCCCATTATCATATTTTAGTACTATACACATGGTTTCCTTTAATTCTTTGGCCATATTTTAAATATCTTATTTAAATTCTTTGTCTAGTAAGTCCAACATTTAGGCTGTTTTGAAGACCATTAAGTTTGAATTTAATTTAATTTTTTAAAATACATTTTAAAATGTTTATTTACTTTTGAGAGAGATAGAGACAGAGAGACAGAGCATGAGCAGATGAGGGGCAAAGAGCAAGGGAGACACAGAATCTGAAGTAGGCGCCAGGCTCTGAGCTGTCACCACAGAGTGTGATATGGAGCTTGAACTCATGAACTGTGAGATCATGATCTGAGCTGAAGTTGCATGCTTAACTGACTGAGCCAGGCTCCTTTAAATTTTTTAAAGTTTATTTACCTATTTTGGGAGGGACAGAGACAGAGTGAGTGGGGGAGGGACAGAGACAGAGTGGGAGAATCCCAAGCAGGCTTCACACTGCCAGCACAAAGCCTGATGTAGGGACTGAACTCGCAAACTGTGAGATCATGATGTGAGCCAAAATCAAGAGCTGGGCACTTAACTTACTGAGCCACCCAGGTACCCTCAAGGACCACTTCTGTTGACACTTTATTTTCTGTGTATGTGCCATATGTTTTTGTTTATTTCAATGAGCATTTTAAATAATATAACTCTGCGACTCACATTCTTTAATTTTCCCAAGGTGTGCCATTTGTTGTTGTTCCTATATGTTTAGTGACTTTCCTCAATTAATTCTGTAAAATCCATATTCTTTGTCATGTGTGGCCACTTACATTTCTGCTCCATTAACTTATTAGCTGGCTAATGATCAGATAGAGGTTTCCAAAAATGCCTTGATCCAGTAGTCTCCCAGGCTTTGCTGACTGACTAGTTTTGTGTGTAAGCAAAATGCTGCCAACACTTAGCTTTGGAATTTGTAACTCTCCCTTAGTGTTGATTTCCTGTTTTTTTTTGTAGACTCAGAGTCAACCAGAGGTGGGAACTTAGATCTATCTTAGATTTTTCCTGAGCATGCACACAGCCCTACACATGCACAAGGACTTCTAGATTCTCAGGAGAATGTTGGAACTTTTCAGAATTCCCAGTGGATACTTTATTCCTCTGGTTTTGTTGTTTTCATTGTTTTGTTTGCCTATTTGTTTGTTGTTTTTGTTTGTTTTTGTTGTTGTTAGTTTGCTGCTTGCCCCAAGTTTTATCACTGACTAGGGCGCCTTCAGCATTAAACTGTTGCTACTGATTGTTTTCAACAAACATCCAGGCAAATATTGTCCATACAGAGTGAGCACTGAGTCAGGTCAAGTAAGACAAGCCTTGAAAGCTGAGTTTCCAGGTAACTACTAAACAGCTCAAATAAGAGCCATTGTCTGGGAATGAAGCTTTTAAAGAGTTCTATTTTTCCCTGTCAGTGTCTCCTAGAGTGCTAGGCTCACCATAATTGTGAGCTGTTGATATTATCAACAGGGTTATCGCAGAGCTGTGGAGAGGAGGATAGGAATCAGGCAATTAAAAACACCACAGAAGTTGCTATTTTTACCAAGATTGAGCCGTTATACTTGAAACAATGCCCTGAAATGGTTCATAGCCTTTGGTTAATTTTCACAGTACTGAAAAGTTAATTTTGATAATTTTTTTTTTTTTTTTTTTTTTTTTTTTTTTTTTTTTTTTTTTTTTTTTTTTTTTTGTTTTTTTTTTTTT
>NW_024080805.1:2875593-2936965 GCF_003009895.1 Hyaena hyaena
CTCTCTCTCTCTCTCTCTCTCTCTCTCTCTCTCTCTCACACACACACACACACACACACGTTAAATTGAGATACTCAAATTTCTAAATGTTAAGATTATAGAGCCATAAAACACGAATAGGATAATATATCTATAATCTTGGGTTAGGCAAATAATATGTGACACAACATGACACAACAAATGTGACACAACAAATAATAACCATAAGAGGAAAAATTAAGCTGGGCTTTATTAAAATTAAAACCTTTCTGTAAATCAGTAGATAAACGATGAAGAAAATGAAACATAAGTCACACACTTGGAACAATATTCCCAGTATATATGTCTTAAAGATGACCTCATTGAGAATCCATACATTTTTTATAATTAAATAATGAAGAGGCAAACAACCTAATTTTAGAAAATGGATAATTTGAATGCTTTACAAAAGAAAGATACATAGTAGTTAACATATAAAGATGTTGCTTAATATTATTAATTGGTCATCAGAAAAATATGGAGGAAAGCTAGGATAGCATATAATTTTGCTGCTTTTGGAATGGATTTTTTTAATAAGAAGAAATAAGTACTTGCTCTACAAAAAGTTGGTGAGGATGTGGAGCAACTGGAATGCTCATGCATTGCTGATGAAAGCATAAAATGGTAAAACCACTTAGAAAATTTTTCAGTTTTTAAAAAAGTTACATATACATATTTCTTATGACCCATGAATTTTCACTCCCAAGTAGTTTACACACAAGAATTGTAGATGTGTGTTCACAGAAAAGGGCTTATGCAACAGTAGTCACATCAGCCTCATTCATTACTGGTAAAACCTGAACTAACCCACCCTGATATCAGTAGGAGAATCAGATAAATCACGGTGCGCCTCTAAGATAGAACATTGTTTAACAATAAAAATAAACATGCTATTGATACATCAAAATGGATGGATCTCTAAAAACTTATGTTGAACCAAAGCCAGAGATAGAATACATGATACGTTATTTTGATTACATGCATACATTTTGATTAGATGAGATAAAACTGATGGAAACTGATAGAACTAATGTTCCTCTGAAAGATGGGGAAAATTGACCAGGAAGAGATGGGAGAGGCCCTTTTTGCGGTAATAGAGGTGTTCGATATCTTGGTTTGGATGGTGGTTTTACAGATTTATAAAACTGTCAAAATTCATACAACTGAAGAGTTAAGATCTTTGCCTTTTATTGTATGTAATTTACATCTCAACAAAAAAACAAAGTTTAAAAATATATACGCATTTGTTGAAATTTCTCTAACAGCGTAAACATAGGTTTAACTTATTCCTAGAATTACTAATTAAAAAAAAAAGTACATGCTAAAAATGTTTGTTGGATAGGGTTCCACTTGGACCTCCAAGCCCATGAGTCTAAAATGTAAATATTTTCTTATTATTTCTCTTGTTTAATCCCCCAAAGAACCAGTTAGTTGACATGAACATACAAGGTAGAGAGCTGCAAAGAGACAGAAACAACTTTAAAAGAGAGAGAGGTAGAAAAGAATGCAAGAAAACCCAGAATTTTTCCCCTTTCCCTTAAAAATGTCCAAACAGATTTTCTTTCAATTTGTGAAAAGAAGTAAGTCTCTTTTCAGCTGAATCTTATTAAGGCACCAAAGTATTGTGCAGCCAGATGAGAAAGCTTCAAATCAAAGGGTTCATAACACCTATGCTGACAACCCTCTCTCCAGGGCTCAACGTGGAAAAGGAAAGGTGGTGGAGCTCCGCCTCTGCATTGTACCCAGTCACCCGGCCTTACTCTTCCAGCCTTCAGCTCCACCCACAGCTCAGATGTACCTTAGAGCAAGGTGAAGAATGTGACTTTTAGGGGAGTCCAGTCCATCTCCATTCATAACCTTTAGCTCAAGATAAAATTAGGAACTGAGATGCTTTTTTAACTCTAGTGGGAGTTGGATAGATTGAAAATCCCATTCACTTTATACTCTTAGCTGGCCTGTGTAACATTTTTCCATTGATTGTATTCTAAGATAGAAAGATACCATATATTTTGGACATGGCTGTTCCCTTGCATTCACACTTATTTATTCCACAAATATAATTAATCACCTACTATGAACTAGCTACAGGACTGGCAGCCAGGTTTACTTAGAGGATAAACTAGAGACATGGAAAAGCAATTGTGATTGGAGTGTGCCAGAGGGTACATTTATGAATGGTGGGGACTCCAATCTCAATCACATAGGATAATGAGTAGTTGAGTGAAGTTTTGAATGCAATAAAAATCCAGGCAGGGAATCCTGTTATGATGACACTTTGAGATCATGTTCATGTTTAACCAAACACTCTTATTTAGTGCTACACATTTCAGAAGTGCTGTGCCTATATTAATCCTGGATAGATTGATGGTCTGAAGCTAGAATTTTTTGTTTTAGAATTACATATAATACATTATTACATTATATGTATATTATTGAAGTATAGTTGATACACAATGTTACATTAGTTTCAAGTGCACAACATACTGATTTGACAAGTCTGTGTTTTATGCTATATTCACACAAGAGTAGCTACCATCCATTACTATACAACACTATTACAATATCATAGACCATATTCCCTACTCTGTGTCTTTTAACCTGTGACTTAGTGAAGCTAGGTTTTAGTGGATAATGTTTTGGGAGGTTTTGCCACCTTCCTTGAACATGATAGAGAGCTGCTACTTTTTAGGTTCAATGTACTTAGTCCTGTCCTGGGGGAAGATGTGATCCAAAATGTCCTTTTGCAGCAGGATTCCAACAGTGCCTCCATTTCATGCTCATTGCAAATTCACTTATATTATGAACACACTTTCAAGGATAGAAAGAATTCTGTTTGCATATCCCCTAATAGTCTCTGGGGAGAATAGTAATGAGATACCACAACTCATCTTGGGATCAAGATGATGGGAATTTAGTGAATGATAACACTCCCACCCCAGACTCCCCTAATAGCATAACTGATGGGGAAGGAACCCACCAGAGGGAAAGAAATTAGACTACCTGAACTTGGAAGACAGGGAATAGCTGGTTAGAGAACAACTTATTTTGATTTTGGCATTGTGCAGTGTCACGTAAGTCTTTGGTTTTGGGGCCCAAGCTTCCAGGATCTTTATTATAATATAGGATGGCAGTGGCTGTCAGGAGCCAGTCACGTGACAAATTTCATCTGTAAGAATCTGAGAGTTGTAGCACCTTGTTTGTGGTCTACTAACAGCATGTTTAGGGAGAGTGTGTTTCCTCATTTCACACATTTGAGCAGAGTTCCTCAATATTAATAAGCTTATGAGTGCCCCCAAATTAATACCTGAGTAAGAGAAATGTTGTGTATAGTCTTGCAAAGTGATGTTAGCAAAGACAACTGGATACTTTTTGGAAGAGCCTTTAGGAAACTACAAGACAAGGATTCTAAGAGACAAGCATGAGAATGATGCCTTTAAAGAGCACTCAGGAGAAACCCTTGATTCAAAGGTGTGGTCTTGCATTCAGGAAATGTCACTAGTTCCATTATTGTGATTGAGGCTGGTGTGGTCTGGGAAATGAGGACTGTGCTTCCCATTGGGCATCCCAAAAGCCAACACGTGCCCCATGTGCTTGCCTGCTGTCCCCTTCCAGTTACGCCCTCCTTTAAAAATAAACATGCTATTGATATATCACAGTGGATGGATCTCCAAAAGGTTATTTTGAACAAAAGAAGCCAGAGATAGCATACATGATACATTATGTTTTGATTAGATGAGATAAAACTGATGTAAGCTGATACAACTACAGTTCCCCTGGAAGATGGGGAAAATTGAGGAGGAAGGCATGGGAGAGGCTCATTGTGCCTCCATGGGCAAGATACTTAGAATCTCTATGAATCTTTGTGCACCTTTAGTCACACCTGTAAAATGGAAGATGGCGTTCCATGAATTTCCTGTTTGTTGTTCTACTTTAGATTTACTGAGAGAAAGAGGGACAGAGAAAGAGAAGACAGATGGAAGGAAGGAATAAAGGGATGGCATTTCATTAAAAGTAATTGCTAAAATCAGACAATTGTAAGGAACAGAAGATATTCTTAAAGCATAAGCATTATTCAATTATTTCTGGAAGTGGTCTAATTGGTGTTGTTATTGATTGAATTGTGTTTCCTCAAAATTCATATGCTGAATCCTTATCCTAATACCTCAGAATATAATCATTTTTAGAGATAGGTCCTTTGAAGAGGTGGCTAAGTTAAAATGGGACCAATATTCCATGATCAAATATTACACTAATAATTATTTTAAATGATTAAAATGTAAATTTAAAAACATGGAAAAATTTATTTTCCATTTCTATTTCTTAACCCGCCAAGAGAGATAGCTTACATGTTGACTTCTAAAGATATATTTCTACATGTGAAAGTTTTAGTGAGACAAAAAGTAATTTCCATATGAAATTTTAAGGTTTGGAATAACATGATTTTCTAGTAATTTTATGATTTTTCATAATTATCCAACAATTCTTACCTTTATTGATTTTTAAGAGGGAGATTAATTTTTCATTGTTGTCATTAAATAGAAAACAATAAAGAGGAAAAAATAGGGAGAAAGAATTGTTAAGGCAGGAAAAACGTACTGTGAGTTCTAAGCTCAGAGAAATTAAACTTGCAGAATCATTTTTTATTTCATTTCTCATCTTTGGTCAATACAGGATATTTTGAAAGGACAAATCAGGGCAAACTGTACATCAGTGGCATATCACTTCTATCTTGGACAAATTACTTCATCTCCCTTGTTGACTAAATAATAAACAAAAAATAAACATTATTGCTTAAGTCTCAAAGATTTGGAGGTATCACTTGCAGTATAACCACAACCATCCTGATTAAAAGACTGCCCTCCTTAAGAAAGGCCTGAATGTAGAGTTAATGGACTTCAGAGAGACTGGAGAATCCTGAATTCTGGGATTTGGAGGCTACTTCATGGAAGGCTGACACTTCACATGGACACAGATGCATACGGACAGGGCTTAGATAAGTGGAGGTAGTAACAGGGCCACTCATGATGCAGGGGAAAAATCAGAGCAAAGACACACAATTAGGAACGCGTGGGACATTATGAGAAAGAATACGTAATTTTGTTTAGCTGGAGCAGAAATATATAATGGGATTAGTTAGTAATTAATTTGGAATGATTCATGTCCCAGGAATTTTTCCATTATTTCAAAGGGACCTGGGTATTATAAATTCACTCCCACTTGGGCATCATAGCTTCCTACCTACTCCACCGCTGTGGTTTTCTGCTGAATGTAAACTGATATTTAGAAATTTATGGACAGCCCTACTATATCTGAGATTATTTTGCTGAGAATAGTTCTATTGTGTTAATAAAATTACTATGTGGCACCTTAGCTCTAAGTGCCAGAATGACATCACAAAACGGTACCTTAGTACACTTATGCTGCCTTTCATCTGAGAATCTCCAACTGCTTTACAAACATTAATTAAGGTTCACAATTAATTAGTTGTATTAATTTTTCATTGTATAAAGTCTTCATTCATTTTTTACGTGTTAACGAGCTTTGCCTGAACCTCTTTCTTTCTTCATTTCTCCCCTTCATGTGCAAATGGGTATAAAGAGAAGAGGAAAAAGGTTTATGGCATTTGGAAGCGTGGAATTTGATTAGAATTTGGACTTTTCAGCTGTCCATGTGTTTTTTAAATGCTGGGCCTGATCATAGTGAGGGCTGACTTTGTGGGGTCAGTTTTAACTTTCTCGATGTGACACTGGGGAACCGTGCCAGGAGCTGAGTCTGAGCTCTGCTGTGTTTCCTTTCTTCCTGACATGCCAGGTTTTTAACATTTTGCTATTGTCTTGACCTAGATTCATATGGAAATAGTGATGCTGATATCTGGACATGGACAGTTTGTGATTGTGTGGCTTAGGTACCTATAAAATATGACCTGAGTGTCTGAAAGGGGAAAAATGCTGACAAATCAGATCTTTTCATACTACAGGTTGGTTTGAATAAGTGCACCTCAGGATTGGAAGGGTTTTTTTTTTTCCTCTGGAAAGTAGGTGGGGAAAAAAATAAAAAATAAATAAATGAGTATTATACTTGAGAAGTAGAAATTGGAACACCCGTCTTGAAGGCGTGGGTTTCTTCTTTTTCTTCTTTTGTTTTAATCATGCTAGCTTCCAGCAGCAGATCAGGATTGGGGGTTTGTTTGTATTTACAATTGGTGTCTTAAAAGATTCATTATGAAATGTGTTGCTGTTTCGCAAGAGGAAGCCGAGGGCCAAGCTGGTGCATCCTGGCCGGGCAAATGGAGACTCACCCATCTGCATTCTGTCAGGGAGAACACTGACCCTGTGTGTGGAGGAGCAGGTTGGGGGTGGTATTGCTTACACATGTGTCTGGGAGCCGAGCTGGGCCCAGGCTTATGAAGGTTTCCTTCTTTCAGGGTCAGACACCGGCCAGCGCGGATTTAGCCATGTTGGCCCTGATGTACTCCACATGGCTCGCATTCTCAGTCCACTTACCCACACTGGGGCTGAGCTGCCAAGTCCTCAGCTCACTCCTTCCTGTTCTCCAAGCTGTTCAGTCCTGCATG
Source organism: Hyaena hyaena (assembly GCF_003009895.1). Classification (NCBI taxonomy): domain Eukaryota; kingdom Metazoa; phylum Chordata; class Mammalia; order Carnivora; family Hyaenidae; genus Hyaena; species Hyaena hyaena. Next base: position 2,882,186 of record NW_024080805.1, read on the forward strand.
CAGAGAGCGCAGCTCATTTTCCAATGTTCACACTCTCGTGTTGGGGAGTTTTCTTGGATTGTTAGTTCCATGGAAACAACAGAAGCAAAATTTCAAGGATCTGGTTGTTCGCTTGGAAGCTGCCATTAGTCGCTGGCACTGGAATAAGGATTCCTTTAGCCAAGGTGAATTTAAAGGCAGCAGGTAAAAAAGAATTTTCTATGAAGCTAGTCTTTTCCTTGGGGAGCCAAGAGCATTTTCCATTTGGGAGAAATGCTAAATTATTTTCTGCAAACTAGAGTATTCTTTGTTGTCACTGCTACCCATCAAGAATCCTTCTCAGATCAAGATTATTGGGCTTCTGGGCTCTCAAACCCCCCTCTCTAGCTGGTTTTGTTCATGGGAGACCTCCCAATGGTGACATCTTACCCCATTCGTATCCCTGTCCGACTGTGCAAACTCTGACTATTCTTCTAGCCCTAACCTCTGTCCTCATTAGTTACTGAAATGTACCTGTCCACCCAGCCCCCGGCTGTCTTCAGCCTCTGAACTCATGGTGTTATTGTCTCAACCGTTTGGCAATTAATCACATGTACCGTGCCTTGTGACACCTTCCCTATTACATTATTATTAAATTCACATGATTTAACTTTTCATGTGCCAGACAGTTTCTAACACTCTCTGTGGCAGGGACCAAATGTTATATAGTCTTTGAATTCTTCTCAGTGCATATCAGACATTGTACAAGTGAATATTTATTGACTTAAGCTACCAAGGCAAGAGAAGTGAATTTTTCAATCACTTATTTGTAAGAAAAAATAGGATAAATCCTCTGGCATTACTGTTATATGTATACATAATTTCATATGTTATTTTTTCTTGAATGTAAATTTTAGAATACAAATTAGAGAGAAGAGAATTTTGTTGGAATAATAGATTACTGGATTTTGCTCTCTCTCTCTCTCTCTCTCTCTCTCTCTCAAAAATAAACATTAAAAAATATTTTTTTTAAATAAAGGGGGCACTTGAATGCCTCAGTCAGTTAAGCATATGACTTCAGCTCAGGTCACGATCTCACAGTTTGTGGTTTTCAGCCCCATTTCAGGCCCTGTGCCGACACTCAGAGCCTGAAGCCTGCTTTAGATTCTCTCTCTCTCTCTCTCTCTCTCTCTCTGTCTCAAAACTAAATAAACATTATAAAAGTTTTAAAGAATAGACTAGTAGATTTTGGAGTATCTTTAGGAAGTAAAAGGCAGCTAGATTTCTGAGGTATTTTAAGTAGAAGCTGAGCAGCTCTTCAGAAACATAAGCAACCCTTTTCCTCCCTTGGTGTTTCATTTCTATTTCTCTCTGCATATCTGATTTTTACTATCTTGCCATATAGACTGATTTTCTATCTTGGTATTAGAGGGGACATCCCCACAGTTTCGAAATTTGTTACCTCATTTCTAGCCACCCCCAGAGAATGACTAGCTATCAGTCAGCTCCAATTCCAAATTCCAAGGAAAGAGAGTCTGGCTCCAGTTGGATCACTCAACCATTCCAGATCTACTTGACTATAGCCAAGTTATTGGACCAGGTTACATAATATATATACTAACACATGCGCACACACACACATCATATGTATATTATATTATATAAATATATATGCTACACACATACCATATATATATTTGGTCACTAGGAGCCCAATCTTCTGGAAGGAAGCCAATTCAAAGGAAAGGGAGATTATCATAATATAGTCAGACTCCTCAAAATTTTATCAACTACAGATCTTAGATATTGCTATTTCCCTGATTTTCAAACTTAGTCAATAATATCATCATTTACTCAGGTCATTTGGACCTTATTTCTGACTCCTCTCTATCTTGTCCTCAAATTCTGTGGATTCTACCTCCTAGCTCTTCCCCTTCTTCTTTGTTCCCATCCATGTTGCCATAAGCTGGTCCTCTCCCTGTTACCTGGATTATCCAGTCTATCGTCTTCAAAGTGTTCTCCAAACTTTTGGGCCCTCCCCTCACTTCCCAGTCCCTCTCCATATAAAGGCAGTTTGAGAACACAAAATGAATGACATCAGTTTCTTGTATTGGGATATAAAGTGTTTTCACCATCACCCACATTTATTCATTCAGTACTATTTAGCTGATATTTGTTGATTATATACTATGAGCCATAGAAATAGAAAAAAGATTAAGACACATGGTCCCATGAGAAATTGAGGAAAGGCAGAGAAAATGGCTAATTTTAGATAAGAACAATGAAAATGAAGGAAATAAGGGGCACCTGGGTGGCTCAGTCGGTTAAGCACCTAACTTTGGCTCAGGTCATGATCTCGCAGTTCATGGGTTTGAGCCCCGCATCGGGCTCTGAGCTGACAGCCAGCTCAGAGCGTGGAGCCTGTTTCCTATTCTGTGTCTCCCTCTCTCTCTAATCCTCCCCTGCTCATGCTCGCTCGCTCTCTCATAAATAAATAAAACATTTAAAAACTTTTTTTAAATGAAGGAAATAAGAACTTTAGAAGACACTGTTAGAGAAGTCTTTCTGAGATGATATTTGAGATATAAGAAAATCAAAATATGAAAAGAATCTATTTTTATGACAATGTGCAGGTAGAGGACTCCACCCAGAAGGGAGAGAAGGTACATATGCTCAGGCATGAATGATTTGTTTCAGGAACAGAAAGGTGCCAGGTGTGGCTGGAGCACACTGAGCAGGGGCCAGGGTGACAGAGGATGGGGTCCAAGAGAGACAGAGGCAAGACCAGAGGGAGCTTGGCAGTCCTTGAAGCTCATGCTCTTCTGTGTTCAATGGGAATCAAGTACACAGGGAGAGGGGTCTTAAGAGAGGAGTCACTTTAAAAAATTTCAAATTTTTAACATTTTCTGTGGTTTCTGTAGAAACAGATTAATTACAGTGGCAAGAATAAATCAGGGAGGCCAGCTAGAGGGTAACCGAAGTATTCTTGGCAAAAGATGATGGCATAAACCACAGGTAGGGCACTGGAAGTAGACCAGTAGGATTTGATGGAGAAGATACAGGGGAGGTGAAGGAAAGGGACCAGCCAAGGGGACTCCTAAGTTTAAGCAAATGTGAGTGTCTTTTCCTAACATGAGGAACTGGGGGAGGAACGGATTAGGTGTGAGTGTGGGAGGGTGTGTGTTGAGTGTGGGAAATTAAACATGTGAACTCAGAGATGCCCAGTGCATATCTAAGAAGAGATCTCAGGAAGCTGGATGTATGAGTCAGAGGAGGAGTTTGAACTACAGAATATTAATTTGGGAATAATGAGCAAAAAGATGTCATTAGCTGTGGTACTGGATGATGTCATCTAAATGGAGAGTAAAGATCCAGAGGAAACAGGAACTGAGAATCAAGGCCCTCGAACATGTACATGTTTAGGAAGAGGACTAGCCAGCAGTGGGGATTGACAGTCAGCCCAAGTTTTCTGTCAACCTAAAAATCCAATGAGTTCATGGTCTTGAACAATGCATATTGTCAAAGCTTTCTGGCACCGCGAAAAGAGGAGCCATCTTAGCTTCTTTCTCCTAAAGAATGCAGAAAATTGGCATTTGCATAGAAAAGTGTGTTTGCAGAACAAGGATAATATAAAGCTGGTATCCCCAGCAGTAAGCCTCCCAACCACCCCCCAGGACAGTCTGAATGAAAAAATGATTATGTACTTAATGTCCACTGAGCACCCTGGAGAGAAAAAGAACATGCTATAATTGCAAAGTATTATTTTTACCATTATTAATACATGAATCATTCATTAGGGAAAAGGAACTAGGAATTGGAAAGTCAGGAGATAATAGGCTGTGTTTATAATGTTGCAGAGGAGGAATTGCCCACATAAATCCCCTCCCACTAGGATGTGTAGCCAGATTCACTCATGCTGAGTATATTCTTGTCGCAAACCCTTAGTAATGGCTCTAGAAAGCTAGGTGTTTGTAACCAGATGAATGTCTACCTTGCACCCGTTATTTCTCCCCCTTGATCTTTACCTGCTGTACAGAAGGACTTTTACATGAAAGATCCTAGATGGGAGTAGGATCTTGAGTAGGATCTCTTAGGTATCACCCATCTAAGAGGTGAGTATTTTCAAATGGAATGTCTTCATTGTAAAAGGATAAAGGAATTTATAGAAGTGTGAAAGGGCTTTAAAGAATACCAAGCATAAGAACCAAAATCCTGGATTATCTGCCAAGATACCTGCCATTGAGAACCTGAAGATTTTATTATGGAGCCAAAAGAACAGGAAAACAAATAAAAACAAACGTGCATTTGGATAAATTTTGGGAAGCACAAAAAAATCAGAAGACCCCAAACTTTGATTTGCAGGCCCTTATTGACCAAAATATTTAGAATAAACAAAACCAAATTGAAATATGCTGTTTGTACCCCTGTATTTTGTAAAGGGCAATAATTTGGTTTCCCCTAACAGACCTTCTAGATTGCCAGGACCAAGGATAAAAGAGAAGTCCACATTAAACAGCTTAAAAGAGAACACTAGGGGCACCTGGGTGGCTCAGTCGGTTAAGCCTCCGACTTCAGCTCAGGTCATGATCTCTTTGTTCGTGGGTTTGAGCCCCGCGTCGGACTCTCTGCTGTCAGCTAGCTCAGAGCCTGGAGCCTGTTTTGGATTCTGTGTCTCCTTCTCTCTCTGATCCTCCCCTGTTCACACTGTCTCTCTCTCTCAGAAATAATTAAAAATATTAAAAAAAAAAAAAAAGAAAGAACACTAAATTTAAAGAGGGTAAATTAACACTGAAATGGGCCATAAGACATTTTAAAAAGATACTTATTTTTCTTTATGAGTAGGAAATAAAAGACAAGACAACTGGTAGGTAACCGTGTGTGTGTGTGTGTGTGTGTGTGTGTGTGTGTGTGTGTATGTATGAGAGAGAGACAGAGAGAGAGGAGATGGTTGGTGGTGGGTGAAGGAGAGAGAGACATTTGGAGCGAGAAAGAGAGAGAGTAAGTCCTGAATTTCTGATGGAATATTGGAATGATTCTTCCCAATCAGTACTGGGATACTGAAAATTGAAGAATGAGGTGATTTAAATTCCATGATTTTATTTAAATACCACATAGCTCTAAAACAGGGTTGATAAAACTCTTGAATACTTGTAACTCTATAATGGAATAATAATGTTAGACAGTCCTCCCAGTCCCTGATTATGAAGGTACCTTTGCTCCTATGTCCTCTGATCCCTCACTTTGTTCTTCATCTCTCCAGTGTACAATCAGTGGCAATTGGAAGGTCTACAGTATTGGTAATCATGACAGAGAGGTGGCTATTAAGCAATAGTCCTCTCCTTTGAAATATTATTTTTTAAGTTTATTTATTTATTTTGAAGAGAGAGAAAGAGTGAGAGAGTGAAATCATGTGCACACAAGCAGGGGAGGGTTAGAGAGAGAGATGGAGAGGGAATCTCAAGCAGGACCCATGCTTTTAGTGTGGAGCCTGATGCATGGCTTGAACCTGCAAATTCTGAAATCATGATCTGAGCTGAAATCAAGAGTCAGACATTTAACTGTGTGAGCCACCCAGGCGCCCTCCCTCCTTGTTAATAAGATTTTTAAGCCACATGTGAAATTAATCTCATTTTTGATGCATAATATTGTTCCCAGCTTAACTGTTTTATTCACCTATTTTTAGCCAGATGATTTTCGGCTGTATTTAGGAATCAAATTCTCTCTAGGGAAAAAAAAAAAAAAAAGATGTGTCACACATTAGAGAATGTTTAAATAGATCAGCAGATCCTCGATGATGAAAGAAGACCCAAAGACATATTCCAAAATTTGGGGGATTAAGTGAACTATTATTACTGAAAAAAGAGTAAAACTTTGTCAAATTATAACTTTTGGTAGGGATGAATTATTGTCGCTATTTTGTTACTTAGTTTTCATAAGTTTATGACATATAATCTGAACTTCCCATAGAATAAAAACACACAAACCAAGACAGATCTGCTCAATTTATGAAGAGACCCCTAACTGTGTGTGTGTGTATCTATATGTTCCAAGCTAAATTATTCTTGACTTAGCCATTGATCAGCCAGACAGCTGATCCTATACTCTTACCCTACCATATTGTTCACTTCAACATTAACATTGACCTGAAATCTTGACCTGGTGAAAATTTCTAAAACTCTCTTATTAACCCTTTGAACACACAGATTAAAAATTCTAAGGGTGAAATTCTCTTTGCACCTGCTGATACACCGTTGCCATCAGAGGCTCTGTGTATCAACACTCTGTCCTTCCAAGATGAAGTCAGGCACACAGACTTCACCACTCTTACTCACATGATGAAAGTCACACAGGAAAAGTGGCAGCTAAAAGTTGAAACATAATTTGGGTCAATTTTTACAGACTAGAAAACTATTTTGATACCTATAGTTTAAGCACAATATCTGGCACAGGCTGAATTATTTAATGAATGAAAAAATAAATAAGTGAAAGTTGACTGGGGCCACAACCCAGTCTGAATTAATAGCCCTCCCTCATTAATAGTATTACCCATTAATTAACTGAGCCAAAGCCTCCCCACATGACCTTTTCCCTGTGCAAGAAACCCAACATGAAAAGATTAACAGAGGACAAATGCTGGAGTCAAATGCTCTAAGAACAGGTGTTTGCCCTATGATAAGTTGCCAAACCTTCTCCTTCTTCAAGCATCTAATCTGTTTGTTGGGGCTAAAGGAAAACTAGAAAAAAAAAAATCCTTCTTAGAGGTCCTTTCTCTTGCTTTTGGGGTTGGTTAGTCCCTATTCTAGGGGAATTTTGTAGTATATCAGTTCCCACCTGCTAAATACCTTCCAGATTTCCTAACTGATCATTCTTCTAGGAACCCCCAGTGATCTTCTGGGAACTGATATAGATTTATTTTTATATTTTTTCTGTCATTTCGATGGGATTTGAAGAGGGAGGAGAGGAAAGTCGTTTGTTCAGTCAGCCATCTTGATTCAGAGTTGATAACCTTTTATCGGGGCAGGCACAGAGGGACAGAACTCATGCCCCAGATCCTTTAAAAAGTAATTTTGAGAGACATTTAACACGTTCAGAAGACTAGCAACCTGACCTACATTCTTTCACTATATTGATTTGCAAAATCCAAGTCTTTCTTTACTTTCATATTTTCTGCGCTTTAGTTGTTTAAGAAGAAAAAAAATAGCAAATAGAGAAAAGAGAATATTAATTGTATTAACTTTTACTCTTAATTCTCCAAGCATGATAATCATGGGAAGACTATGAGATATTTCATTCCAAATGCGAATATATCAGTGTTGGGATCCCCATGAATTTGAATTTTTTTTTTTTTTGTAATGAACATGAATACTCTTAAAAAGGACACTTTCCTCTCAGCAGGTAATCTATTGTTTGGTCGTGAATTAGAATCACATATTCTTGGAAGGAAAAGATAAAACTATACTAAGGATGTATTTTTATTAACTCTACAGTGTACTGAGTAGAAACATGCTTTCCTCTAATTAGGGATGTTTTATGCATTGTTATATTCTTATAGTGAGGTGCAGTATCTTATTGTCATAAAAATGTGTGTTTCATAAATAAAACTAATCAACAAAATGGACATAGTTTCTACTGTGAAAGATGAGCACATGAGACAAGACATTACTCATTTTGTTTTAGTAATTGGGAATGCTCGTGATGGCAGTGGTGAAGGTGTGTGTGTGTGCCTGCATCCACTTTTATGTGGCTCCCATGCAAGGCTTCATTTGAACATGTCTTCATGAAGTATTTTCTTACCAAATGTGTACATGGCAGGAAGGTGGTTTGTAGGAATGTGCAGGGGTCAATGCAGTGAAAAGAAAGAGAAGGGGGGAGGAGGATGAAGGGAAGTCAAGGAAGAACTATTGTAATGGATTCTATTTTTCTTTTTTTTCTTTTTTTATTACTGTATTTTACAAATAATTTATTGTCAAGTTGGTTTCCATATAACACCCAGTGCTCATCCCCACAAGTGCCCTCCTCCATGCGCATTTCCCCCCTCCCCCCCACACCCATCAGTCCTCAGTTTGTTCTCATCATTTAAGAGTCTCTCATGGTTTGCCTCCCTCCCTCTCCCCAGCTATTTCCCCCCTTCTTCTGCCCCATGGTCCTCCGTTAAGTACCTACTAATCCTCCTATATGTGCAAACATATGGTATCTGTCCTTCTCTGCCTGACTTTTTTCGCTCAGCATCACACCCTCAAGGTCCATCCATGTTGCTACACATGGCCAGATTTCATTCTTTCTCATTGCCATGTAGTATTCCACTGTATAGATAAACCGCATCTTCTTGATCCATTCGTCCGTTGATGGACACTTAGGCTCTTTCCATGTTTTGGCTATTGTTGAGAGTGCTATGTTTCAAGTGATAAGTGCCATGAACTGAGTTCTGTGTACCTTTTGTAAGCACATTTCCTTGACACCCTTTCTCAGCACCCTTCTGTTGCCAAGCATCTGCTCTGAAATCCAACTTCAGTGCTTCCTCTCAGACCTCCCTCTCCAATGACTACTCCATGTTTTTGGATCTTCCTTCTCTGTCCTCATCAATCTACTCAAATGGGTTTTGCTTTCTTTAAAATATACTCGTAATTTCGCCTCCTCCATATATTTCTTCTGAGTATTCCTTATGCTCCCATCTCCCTTCTCAGCACTTTAGAGTCTACTTTTTACAATAAAACCAAATATTTTCTGGTAAGGATTGTAGGGGCAAGAGGTAATAGTAACATTATCCAACTTTTGTATGATGATTTAAAACTTATATTTTGCTTTCACATTTTGAATTTCATGGAATTTGAGGAAGATGTTACGAGCCTATTTTAATGATAAGGACATAGAAAATGAAAAGTGATGAGACTGTCTAACCTCACTCAACTATTGATTTAAAGACCAGAGCTGGGAGAGGAAAGTGATACCACACTGGGGTTCACGGAAAGCTCTAAAATTTGTTCCAGGCAGGCCTTCAAGGTTGTACAGGGCAAAGAGCTTTGGATCTTGCCCCATATCTGGGCTCTGAAACTTACCAGCTGTGTGACTTTGAGCAAACCACTAGTCCACTTTGACCTTCTGTTTTCCATCCCAATTACCTCTGGGAGCTTGTCATAAAAGGAAATGGGATACAAGGACAAAGTTGTCTGTTAAAAGTACAGCTCTGTAAAAATATTAAGAGTGGGAAGACTGTTGTGTTTCACAAATTCAGAAGCCACCATTCACATAGAATGAAATGTTTCAGGGCCTAATCACATTGTATTGCATTCTGGTGGTATTCTACTGATGTTCTACAATCCTTTGGTCCTGCAGATTGTTGTTGATGTTTATATTTGCAAAATGAAAAATGAATAAAAGTTGAGAATAACTTGAGAATAAGTGGTTTGAAGTCCATACCTAGACAAGGGACAGTGTTCTGGCTATCTGTTTTTTATGGCTTCAAGTGATAAGTTACTGTTATCTCATGGTTCTTGGGGCTGGTGGACTAGCTGGGGTTCTCAGTTGGGGGCCCTCCATATGGTTTCAGTCAGACAACAGCTGAGGCTGGAGTAAGCTAAAGGCTCCTTCCCTCAGCACCGGGACTGCTGAGGTGGCCATAATAGTTTAAGGCTGATTTGTCATTGATATGTTCAAATAACCTCTCCAAATAAAGAGCTTGGATCTTCTTACAGATTACACTCAAAGTAGTTAGACTTTTTACTTGGAGGCTGGCTTCCCCCGGAGTAACTATTCCAATAAATGTTGGGGAGACTATAAAGCTTCTTATAACTTAGATTTGGAGTCCTAATACTCTGTTAAAGAAGCAATTCATAAATGCTAGTCCCAATTCAAGGAGAAGAGTGGAGTAGACTCCACTTCTCGATGAGTGAATGGCATGTATATTCACAGAGGAGAGGAATTGATGGTAATCATTTTAGAGACAAGCTACTATGGTAAGCTCTGTCTTCTATCCTCTAGTCTGTTGACCAGTGTCAGAAAGTGTGTATGTTCCCACACTACCAATGTCCTACCTGTCACCCCAAGGGACTCTCACCACTACCCATTGCCCATCTGTTTTACACAGACACACACAAGCGCACACAGATTTGTTGTCTACTAATGAATATCTATCTTATTCATACACTTATCCACCAACCTGAACTTGTTGTTTTTAGGTTGAGCTTATTAGCACTGAAGATAAGAATTTAGATTTTTTTAAAAAAACTTTTAATGTTTATTTATTTTTGAGAGAGAGAGACAGAACATGAGCAGGGGAGGAGCAGGGAGAGATGGAGACACAGAATCCGAAGCAGCTCCAAGCCCTGAGCTATCAGCACAGACTTGGGGCTCCAGGTCACAAATGGTGAGATCATGACCTGAGCCAGAGTCAGACATTGAACCAATGGAGCCACCCAGGTTCCCCAAGAATTTAGATTTTAGCACTAAATAAATATGTAGAACAAAAATCTGTTCTTTGGTTATGCTTTCCCTCCTTAGGTTAGTAGCCATGTTTGCATACTTGATCACAAGAGAAGCTAGAAAAAAGAGTTCAGGCCACTGCGTCATTGTGCCTGAATCTAAGAAATTAGCTGATCAAAAATGTGTGCATGTGTGTATGCCTATATATGCAATATGTGTGTGTGTGTGTTCCAGACTGTCCAAGGGTAGTGGTATGAAAAATAATATCATATTTATACAAAAAATAAATCCTAACATTCTGAGACCATAATTCTCCCCTAGGTCAATATTAATTTTTACCTGACTTGAGATTAGCAGAACAATTGCCTTATGGGCTTCACCTCAGAGGCTTCACTAAAACTATTTTAAAGTATTGCCTGCTTGCTTTAGAGTATTTTTGCACATCTGATTTTTATAATAAAACAAGTGGGATGCACTTTTATTTTAAATACTAATGGTAATAACCCTAATGAAGTCAGGCTGCCTCAGTATTATGTGTTGGTGAAAATGCAGTGACAGCTATGAAGCTGCCAGGCATATCCTGCCAAGAAAATGTACAGAAGGAAAGTATACGGAACAACTGTTAGAAAAACCATAAGAACTCCGCATATCTCCTTAATATGGTATTAAAATGATTTTAATTGTGTGCACACACCCACAGACCTCCAAGGGTTAACTGCACACAATGTAATGAATTCAATAATGATGAGTTAAAAAAGGTCTAATTAGCAAGTAACCACTTTATTATGAAAGAAAATGGTAATGAATTTAATAGCTCAAAATCATTAACAATATTTAGTTTGCTGGTACTTGTTCTCTATTATCCTCATTAATATGAACATTTAATATGTTTTAAAATGGATTTGGAATACTTTCTATGCCATGAGGTTACACTGACAGAAAGAGTGTAATTATTCTGCTAATTGTTATCACTGTATGTTTGTGCTCCGAATAGAAGTATATTTAGGTGTTAATACCAAAAAAAGTAATTAAGAAAGGAAAGATTTAAAACCTAATTAAACAAAAACTAAAAAAAAAAAAAAAATCTTAGTCCACCATAAGAAAAGAATTTCTGAAGCAATTGCTTTGTAAAGTTTTTTTTTCTCCCTATTAATTCATTTTTTCCTGTTGTGGATTTCTTGAAGAAGGGAGTAAAGTTATCTAAAAGAAAACTGAGATAAAAAGAAAAATATAGAAGAAGTTCAAGATTAACATTCTGCAAAGTGAAGTTAAATTTTTTCAACATGCCCAACTGCAATGAAATGCAAACCTCCTCTGTCCTAGGCACCCTTTGATGGCTGACAGCTAGCATGTCACATATAGGGCAGTTGGTAGCTTTGCTCGCTCACCTGAATTTACCCCAGAAACCCCCTCTATCTCTGTTGTCCCTGAGAATCCTCACACATACTCTGCTTCATTTCCTATGGAGTCTCGTTTCTTCTGAGATTCAGTATAGTGTTTCCTCTTTGAGCATCCGTTAGTCCCCATCACCACGAAAGGTAAAGTTTTGGCCACAAATTTTCATAGATGGAAAAAAAAAAAGTCACAGAAAAAAGAAGACAAATATTGTCTGAACATCATATGACATTGCCAAAGACTAAAGAGAAAGATGGAAACAAGCAAACAAACAAGGAGGTTTCCCCCCTACAAAGGGTCTGAAATCCTTTGTTAAGAGGCCAGCCCAATATCCCACTCATAGTTGGCTGTTGTATGCTGTTCTTAAGGCCTTCTTGAAAACAGAAGTTTGATAGACTCTTCCAGTAATTTTAACTTAATTTATAAACTGAGACCACTGTACTGGATTTAACACTCCCTTACTATTTTTAGGATCAAACTACATAGGAGGTTTCATTTTTTTTTCATCTGGATATACATGCTTTTGATTCATCTTTTGATTCGTTCTTTTTGGCCCCTATTAATCAAGATGGTAATGTTCTTGTCTCTAAACTACTTAATTACCTTGGGAGTTTTCCTTTGCCTTGACTTTTACATTGAAGAGCCAGAGCTTGTTTGGCTCTTCACCATAAATGCTGTGGTGACTCCTTGATCAGTGATGAGTATTCTGGGAAGCCAGGATTTGTGCCTGTATATACTGCTTCTACTTCAGTGTCTTGACAGCTTACATCTCCATCCCATTTGATATAGCTTGATGTTCACCTTGTTATCTTAGAGGCATCACTAGTAACAGGATACCCCAAAATAGTCATTATTTCACTGTGTATAAGGTTTTAAAATCTTAAAATATACAGTAAGTGGAAATTTCATGTTTCAGAGCCTATAATGATAAGCCATAGCAGGATTCACTTCACACGTATCATTTCATTCCAGGTGAAAGAATCAAAGAGAGTTGATAGAAAGACTTAATAAAATGGTGATTTTCCTATCAACAGTGCAAAGTGTTCCCTTTTCTCCACATCCTCATCAATATCTGTTATTCCCCAAGTTGTTAATTTTAGCCATTCTGACGAGTGTGAGGTGGTATCTCATTGTGCTTTTGATTTGTATTTCCCTGGTGATGAGTGATGTTGAGTATCTTCTTATGTGTCTGTTAGCCATCTGGATGTTTTCTTTGGAAAATGTCTATTCATGTCTTCTGCTCATTTCGTCATTGGATTCTTTGTTCTTTTGGATGTTAAGTTTGACAAGTTCTTTATAGGTTTTGCATACTAACCATTTATCCACTATGCCATTTGCAAATCTCTTCTCTGATGATGTTGGTTGCCTTTTAGTTTTGTTGATTGTTTCCTTTTCCATTGCACTACTAGGTATTTATCCTAAGGATACAAAAATGCTGATTTGAAGGGGCACATGCACCCCAGTATTTATAGCAGTGCTAGCAACAACAGCCAAATTATGGAAAGAGCTCAATGTCCATCGACTGATGGATGGATAAAGAAGATATGGTGTGTGTACACACACACACACACACACACACACACACACACACTGGAATATTACTCAGCAATCAAAAAGAATAAATCTTTCCATTTGCAAAAACATAGAACTAGAGTGTGTTTTGCTAAGTGAAAAAAGTCAGAAAAGACAAATATCATATGCATTTACTCATATGTGGAGTTTAAGCAGCACAACAAATGAACATTGAAGAAGGCAAGGAAAAATAAGATAAAAACAGAGGGAGACAAACCGTAAGAGATTCTTAAATACAGGGAGCAAACTGAGGATTGCTAGAGGGGAGTTGGATGGAGGATGGGCCAAATGGGTGATGGACATTCAGGAGGGCACTTGTTGGGATGAGCACTGGCTGTTATACGCAAGTGATGAATCACTGGGTTCTACTCCTGAACCCAGTACTTCACTGTATGTTAACTAATTTGAATTTAAGTAAATAGATTTTTAAAAATGGTGACTCCTGACCTACAAACCTAGGCAGAATTCATAATCATAGACTGCCTGAAGTAGTCTCTCATTTCAGCAGCTTTGCGCACTTTTCCTCTTTGTTTTGAGAAAAGTTTCAGTAGTGTTGACTGATTTTAACTACTTTAGGATGACTGATAATCACATTAAATTTGAGGATTCAAACACCACATTGGTCAAAATAGACACGAAGGAAAATCTTACCTAATTATGATAAGATAGGAATGAAATAACCTAGATATGTGTCAAAACTTTCTGGGTAAGTAGCATACATTCAGTTAATTCTCAAGTATTAGCACCAACAGAAGTAGTGGGCTGAGCATCCAGCACAGCATTATTTGCATAGTTTGAAATGTTTTTCTCTTCCTTCAATTCTTCAGTATAGTTTAAGAATCACTTCTAAGAAGATAATGAGGAGAAACAATGAAGGCTTGCTTTAAAAATACTGAGAGAGCACCAGAGCTTGTCTCTGGATCCCTCAATCCTCCCATTTTACTGGTGTGGGCCCTAGCCCCCCCCACACACACGGCCAGCCCTCTTGCTGCCCACCACTTCTCCAGTATTTTCTATTTCCCCACTTTCTGCTCTCAAACCTCTATATGAAACAGACAAATTTAGAGATTTCAAACCACCTTTCTGCATTTTACTTGCAAAATGCATGGCAAGAATTTTGATTTCCAGAATCAGTTAACATACATCTCTATTTGAACTGGAGTGGATTGAACACAGTATCGGGAACAGAGGGGCTCCAGGAAATGTTGGTTCGTTCATTTTTCTTCTATATTTTGTACAAGGTTTGAGCTCTTCGCCCTGGTTTCAAGGAACAGGTTTGTCCAAGATAGAGCCCTTACTTAATAAACAATGCAAATTGTAATCTCTGTACTTGGGGTCACCAGTTACCTATAATGAGCTCTGTTCCAGCATGCTGCTGTAAAGACATCTATACAGAAATGTAAAAAGGGCAAGCATCCCAAAGAGTTGGGCATAACTGTTAAAAAGGGATTCTCTGTGCCCTAAGGTTAAAAATGTCCGAGTTAACTGACTGCCTTAAGGAATACATCTCTGTAAATAGTTTTTAATTGTCCAGGACAAGAATGAAGATAGCCAGCCAGTTTATATCAGTGTAGATAAACGGGCTAAAGAGTGTAACACCAAAGTAACCAAAAACAAAATCCTACAATGATAATGGTTTTGTCAGTCTGTGAAGTTGGAGGTTTGGTTTTTTTACAGTAAGAATCATAAAGATGCCTTTGCCAGTACACTATTCCACTTTTAATTCCTATAATTGTGTACATATTGCTTTTGATTCTTAAGAAAAAAGAGAACTGTGTGTACTATTCTATCATCTGTTTATTTTACATTAGAATAGATCTTAGACATAGTTCAATATGTCAATAAATAGAACTATATTTCATCATTTTAAGTGATTGTGTAACATGTTATTATATCACCCTTGTATAATGACTGACCAATATTTTTATTACTAGACGTTAGATTTTTCTCTTTGCCTTCCTCTGGTGTGGGGAATTCATCTTTGTACACTTGGCTGATTTCTTCTTTAATATAAAATTGTTCAGGAGAATACATACAAAGACATAGCCAATTTAAAGTACTAAAACATATCATCAAATGACCTTCCAGAAGTATTAAGTTTATACATACTTGCACCCCACCATGTGAATGAGAGTGACTATTTCTTCATATTTTTATCAACATTGGGCAAGGTTTATAGCTTTTTCCCCAGACTGCTAAAGATCAAAATCTAATCTTTCATTAATGTTATCATCATTCTACTTTGGATTGATGCTTCTATTGGTATAAGCTCATTCCATTCCCACTCTTTCTTGTTTTTTAAATAAATAATTTTAAGACTATAATTTCTAAGTATTACTTTCCTACATACTACAAGTTTCTTATGTAGTAAAATTATTGTCTTAATTATAAATATTAACATCTGTTTTTTACTCCGTTGCTTATTTAGGGAAGTGTATTACATTCTTGCCTAGTGAAACACATGTTCCTCTTGAGAATTTATTTATAGCAGATTCTAGGTTTTTGGCATTATCAGAAAAGTTCTTTTGTATATCTACATTTTGACATATCTTTTTTTTTTTTTACTTTTTAACATTTATTTATTTTGGGTAGAGAGACAAAGTGCAAGCAGGGGAAAGGCTGAGAGAGAGGGAGACACAGAATCTGAAGCAGGATCCGGGCTCTGAGCTGTCCGCACAGAGCCCGACATGGGGCTTGAGGCCATAAAATGCAGGATCATGATTTGGGCTGAAGTTGAACGCTTAACCAACTGAGCCACCCAGGCACCCCCATTTTGACATATCTTGAGGTTTTCTATCTGTTTAAAAGTTCTGCATTTTTTCCCTACTAACGTATCAGTTGATAATTGAGTTCTCTTAAAATCTCCAGCTTGGTGGATGTGTGAATTTCTCCTCGTAACTCATCAGATTTTGGTACATATAGGTCATGGTTGTTATATATTCTTTTTCCCCCCATTATTTCATTATGTAGCATCGCTTTATTTTTATTTTTCTGGAATTTACTTTGTCTGAATTTCTCTATTAACTTTTAAAAAATAGATTACATACCTAATATTCCCTTTGATTGGTTATACTTAGTAAATCTTCTAATATATCTTCAATTTGTTTAGCCTTTCTGCACTATGTTGCTTTAAGAGTAACACTTACTAGATTTTTTTTAATTCAATTTGATAGCCTTTGGTTTTCAATAGGTGAGATTAATCTATGTCACATAATAATTATGGGTATATTTACATTTATTTTTCCCATCTTTTTTTGTCTTTCTCTTTAACATTTTTATTTTTCTCTTTTTTGTTTTTTTTTTCTTTTTTAAAAAAATTTTATAGTTTATTTATTTTTGAGACAGAGAGAGACAGGGCATGAGTGGGGGAGGGGCAGAGAGAGAGGGAGACACAGAATCCGAAACAGGCTCCAGGCTCTGAGCTGTCAGCACAGAGCCTGATGCGGGGCTCAAACCCACAAACTGTGAGATCTGACCATTCTCCATCCCTTCCTACCATTCTTTGTGCTTTTATAAGGTGACCCTTATGGGGAACATCAAAGCCTGGCTTGACTTTGTGTTTCTAGTTAGGTTTCCAAAATTGGAAGCACTCTCAAGAGATTAAGGGGAGGAAGGAGAGATTGGTCAAAAATTGATTCCTGTGACTCCCTTCTTGCTAGGGCTGGCTGACCCCCCTTGGTCAAAGGTCACTGCTCTCTCAAGGCACGTTTTTCCTTAAGGGATTCTCTCCTTCCAGGTCTACTAGCCCCTTTCTGTCCTTTCAGACTAGGGTAGTGATAGGTCTATTTTTACTACCTCGGGTCATTCCCCTTTCCCTTAGCAGTTCTCCTGCACCCCTGCCACAGTCTCTCTATTAACCATTCTCCAGTTATCCTAATTTGAATATGCTATTTCTTATTGGCACTTTGCCTGATTCATTGTTTTATTCTCCAAATCCCTTTCAGAGATATAAAACATCCTACTGTAATGGTAAATGCAACTAAATCATTCATTTTCTTATTCTCCAGACACTTTGAGCCTCCAATCTTTCTCTTCCAATCTCTCTCTTTTTAAGTAACTAAGCTTTATTTATTTACTTATTTTTATTTTTTAAATGTTTATTTATTTTTGAGAGGGACAGAGAGACAAAGTGCAAACAGGGGAGGGGCACAGAGAGAGAGGGAGACACAGAATCAGAAGCAGGCTCCAGGCTCTGAGCTGTCAGCACAGAGCTTGACACGGGACTTGAACCCACGAACCGTGAAATCATGACCTGAGCTGAAGTTGGATGCTTAACCAACTGAGCCACCCAGGCATCCCTTAATTAACTAAACTTTAAAACAAAGTACCAAATACAAAGCATGCAACTAATAAGTATATTTTTTAAGTTTTTTTTTAAGTTTTTTATTTTGAGAGAGAGGGAGAAATCATGAGTAGAGGGAGGGGGCAGAAAGAGAGGGAGAGAGAGAATCCCAAGCAGGCCCCATGTTGTCAGCACAGCACATGGGCTCGAACCCACAAACTGTGAGATCATGACCTGAGCCAAAATCATGGGGCGGATGCTTAATCTACTGAACCACCCAAGTGCCCCATAAATGAATTTTTACAAAGTGAACATGTGTGTAACCATTACTCAGATCAGGAAATAAACCATGGTGGCTTATTCAAATACTGTGTTGTGGCTTTGACTACCATTACTCCCCTCTTAAAGTTAACTAGTAAACTAATTTCTATCACCAACGGTAAATTCGGTTATTTTTGAATTTAAGGAAATGAAATCACACAGTATGAGCTCTTCTGTGTTTGACATCTTTTATTCAACATTGTGTTAGTGAGATTTATCCATATTGTTGCATGAAGCAGTAGTTAATTCATTCTCATAGCTATGTAGTATACCATATTATGACTATATGCAAGTATTTATTTGCCATTGATGATTAGATTATTTCTGTGTGTGTGTGTGTGTGTGTGTGTGTATAGACACATATGTACACTTATTGGTTAGCCGCATAAGTAAAAGGGAAGTCAGGACACAGCATATGCATATGTTCAAGTTTAGTTGCTACTGTCAAAGTATTCCAAGATAGTTTTAATAATTTATATTCCTACCAGTGATTTGTGAAACATCCAGTTACTCCACATCCACACAAACTTCTATGTTGTTAGAGTTTTTCATTTTAGTCACTGTGGTAAATGGTTTTATTTTCATTTACCTAATGATTTTTTTACATTTGTTGATTATTAAAATAGAATCTTTTATGAATTTCCTATCTAAACTTTTAACCATATTTTATGGTTTGTCTGCATTTTTCTAATTTATTAATAGGAGTTCTTTACATATTATAGCTACATGTCTTCTGTAAGATACATATATTGTATTTATATATGTAAATATATATATGTATTATATATAAATATATATCTTATAAAAGTCAGGCTTATATATATATATGGAAACAGAGATAATTATATGTGTATATGTCTCAAGTGTATGATCCCACACTGTTCTCCCATATATGCTAAAAACTTCATAATACAATTATTATTTTTGTTTGGTTAAGAGTTCTTCAAATAAGTTACTGTGTAAAGTTTTATATATAAAATATTATATACATATAATATATACATATATACATATATTTTAAAAGGTATTTTATAATAACTCAGATATTGGCCCTTTTAAGTAGTCTTCATTCCTCTTTGCAGTCTGTTTCCTTCTTGAATTATCTTTTCAGCCTGAATTTCTTATTACATTTCTTAAAATGCAGATTAGTTTGCAACAGTTCTTTTGTAACTCTTTTATCTGTCTGCAAATGTCTTTAAAATTCACTCTCAATTTTATTTTTTTTAAATGGGATTTTTTAAATGTTTATTTATTTATTTTTGACAGAGAGACAATGTGACCATGAGCAGGGGAGGAACAGAGAGAGAAGGAGAGAATAAGAATCCCAAGTAGGCCCCACACTCTCTTCACAGAGCATGGCTCCAACTCACAAACCATGGGATCATGACTTGAGCCGAAATCCATAGTCACTTAAGTGACTGAGCCACAAAAGCACTCCTAAATTCACTCTCAATTTTAAAGCATATCTTTCTATGCCTTTTATCATCCAGTGTTTCTGAAGAAAATCAACCATCATTTCTGTCTTTGTTTCTCTTTATATAATGTGTCCTTTTTTTTTCTGGTTACTTTCAAGATTGTATCATACATGATTTTTAGTATTTTGATTCTGACATGCTTAGGTTTATTTATTTTTTTATCTTATTCCTGCTTGGTATTTGCTGAAAATTTTGGCCCTGTAGAATGATGTCTTTCATCAGTTTTGTACAAATTCTGGGCTAGTTTCTCATCAAATATTTCTTCTGTCCTATTCTCTTCTCTGTTTCTGGAACTCCAATGACATGTATGTTGACCTTTTAATATTTTCACACAGATGTCAGATTCTCCATATCATTGATGTCAACCTTTAGTATAATTTCTTACTAACCTGTCTTCAAGTTTATTGATCTTTCATCTTATATATTCCTTTTTGTGCTGCGTTCTCTGGTTAGGCTCCAGTTAACTCTGTCAAATAAGTTCTGTGTGTCTGATGTGTGGATGTTTATTTCCAGAATTTATATGTAGTCAGTTTTATAGTTTCTCCTCTTCTAAAATCATTCATCTATTCACATAAGTATAAACCATTCCATTGGAGCCTTTCATTCTTTTACCACCATTACTTCAGAATTTGCCTCAGATAATGAAAACCTTTAGGTCTGATTCTATTTTTTGTTCCATCTCTTGACCAGGGTCTCATTATTTTGCTTCTTCATGGCTCTAATAAGTATTGATTATATGTTAAACATTTTTTGTAACATAAAAATAGAGTCTGAAGCATATACTATTTTTCTCCAGAAAAGGGCACACCTCTCCATTAGGCCGCTAGTATAGGAGGCTGTATACGTTTTATTTGTATTTAATAATGAATCTGGATTTTGATGCAGCCTTACGTAGATTCTGTGCCCTGTTGGCTTCTTATGATTTGGGGGCAGAAAAAGAACTTTCCCTTGAACAAGGGCTTGGGATCTACACACTTGTAAGATTCTGGAGACCTATTTCTACTTTACAACCGAGCTTCCAACTTTTCATTTCATAAAAGTTTTCTCTATTTTACTTCCTGAATGCTGTTATTTCACATTACTGGGGCGTTTTCTCGGCTCTCTCTTCTCTTTACACCTTCTTTCTGTGCCTCAGGAGATCTCTTTTTGCCTTGCTGTCTGCTTTCAGCCTTCAGAGGGCCAGCATGGTGCAATCAGTAAAAGCCCAATGTGCCTTGCTGAGATTTCTCATGGCTTTCCTATCTGTGGTCCACTCATTGTGGGCTTACAAGGATTTGGAAAGATACCTTTCAGTTCTCTGTCATCCACAGGAAGATACTTGACACTGGAGAAATGGCCCAATTTCAATGGCAACTCAGTAGGATTTCTCTTAGCAGTCTCACACTGCCTGGGATTTGATTGCATTCTGGGAAGATCTATGGGAAGGAGTTTGTAATGGTTCATTTTTACTTGTCAACTTGACTGGGACACATGGTGCCCAGATATTTGACTAAACATCATTCTGGTTGTGTCTGTGAGGGTATTTCTCAATGATTTGAGTAGGTAGGTTGAGTAAAGCAGATTGCCCTCCTCATTGTGGGTAGACAGCATCCACTCCATTGAAGGTCTGATAAAAATGAACACTGATGTAAGGGAGAATTTGTTTGCTCCGATTATTTGAGCTGGGATATCCTTCTTTTCCTGCATTTGCATCATTGGCACTCCTGGTGACTGGAACTTGCACCATTAGCTCTGCTTCTCATGCCTACAGACTCAGACTCACCAGCTTTCTTGGGTTTCCAGCTTCTAGAAAGTAGGTCAGGGAACTTCCCAGATTTCATAGTCAGGTGAGCCAATTTCTTATGATAAATTATGTATATATATGTATACATACATATATGTATATATATGTGTGCTTTATTACATGGAATTGGTATATATGTGTGTGTATGTGTATATATATATATCAATCATATATGTATTATGTGATTTATATGGAAATCTTCCCAATTCTCTTTCTCAGGAGAACCCTGACTTTAAAGGTGGATGCAGACTCATTCTTTAATTGGGCTCCTCAGTATCCTAATCCAATTTTTGTCTCAGAGTAACAATGTGACTATTAAAATCTTCACTTTCCCTTTAAGCTGTTTTCTGTTTGGCTTCTTAGCCTCTTGATGTTGGCAACTTAAGAACAAAGGCCTTGAAGGAGAATCAGGCATCAAATAGTAGGTAGACCCACATCTCTGCACTTGCCTTTTTCAATAGGATCTTGATGCCTAAAGTCCTTGACAACCTTGACTTCCAACTTTTGTCTTCATAGCCCTTAATATTGCTACAATCTCCACTGGTTTTCTGCCATTTAATGACACCATGAGGCTGACCTTGTAGTCTCTTGCCTAGAATCAAATATCTACAAACGTTCCAAAGGGAAAACTTTGGTACGGAATATTTGAGCTCACTTTTCAGAGACTATTTTCTTTTGGGGATCTTGGTTTCTCGCATCTCTTGGTTATTTTGAGTGGGAGTTGTTTGATACCAAAACAACTGTGGAATTTCTGTGTTCCTGTCATGACCTTTCCTCTCCAGACATGCTGCATAGCTTTTATCTTGGAGTTACTCTTCATTATCTTAGAATTTCCCTTTGCCTTGCTTTTGTTTTGGATCCCTTCTTTCCCGAATCCCATGTCTTCCTATTATTTTGCTTTAGTTCCTTAATTTGAGAAAGTACCCTCTACAATAGTTCCTGAGAATCGGGGTTATGAAACTCTATATTATATATAATATATATTATATATAATTTGTGAATATAATATAATATAATATAATATAGGCGAATGGTGTTTTGGACATCTAGGAATGTCTTCGTTTTGCCATCACAGTTGTTTTTGAATTATAGATTTACAGGTGGGAACTCTGTTTTCCTCTTAATTACTTCATTTTTCTCCTAGCTCCCAAGTTTGCTTTTGAGAAGACAGGTTTCATTCTGATTCCTTATCTTCTTATGTCATACACTTTACTTTCTGGAAGGTTTTAGGATTTTCTATTTATCTTTATTGATCTATAATGCCATGGTGATGGTCCCTGTTATGATGAAATTTTAATAAATTTTGGGGATATTCTTTTGAGACTTTAAATCTAGAACCTCCTAACCTTCAGCTCCTGAAGATTTTCTTGTTAATGCTTTGATAATTTTCTTTTCAACATTTCACTTTTCTCTCTCAGATCTCGATCATTTGGATATTGGCCCTCTGAGATTTTCTTACATATTTTCTCATGCCCTAGCCATTTTTTTCTTGATGTAATTTCTTCTAAGAGGTTATTTTTTCTTTTAATTCTTTTACTTTTTTTTTTTTTTTTCAACTTTCATGTGCTCACTTTCCAGCAGCTATTTCTTCTTCTCAGGATGTTTGTTCTTTCAAGCAGTTTCTTCTTCTCTCTCAAGGACATGAACAACAAGTTGTTGTTATTGGTGATGTTGTTGTTTTTCTGTTCTTCCAATATCTATATTGTCTTTATTTTCTCTAAATTTGTTTGTGTTTTGTTTTGATTATTTCTTTTAGTCTCTTTCATTTATGCTTAAGGCTTTCCTGTATGATTGATCTTAAACTAAGCATTCATTTAGAGAAGAGTTCTAAAAAATTGATAGAAATCTTGTGGGTTTCACCCTAGATGAAAAGGTAACAAGCCTGTGATTTCATTCAGGGACCAGAAAATGTCCTTATCTATAGATCTTTTCTCATAAGACATTAAGTTTCCTTAGAGAAGACTCTTTCAAGCAGGTGAAGGGGGCTAGGGGTATATGTGGGGTGTGTGTGTGTGTGTGTGTCTGTGTGTGTGTACACACACACAAATGTATTTGTGTGCATGTGATATATGTGTGTAATTTATCCAGCATTTTTGTGTTTTGAAGGGCTTTTCCATTTTATATCTGTAAACTTTCTTAGAATTTTTACTATTTATTTTTATCTGTGTTTCTAGATCCAGTCCATTTGGTGTTTGTTTAATTTGTGAATGGATTCATTGTAACTGCATATCATTTTCTCCTGCCATTTTGATCTCTTTGACATTTAAGAATATTTTATATCTTAAAGTTATTAACCTTGTGTATACATTGATAGTTCCTTTCAATTTAATTTTTACTCTTCTTTGATTATGGTATATTCTAAAGTAAATAGATGTTTTATTTTTGTCTTTTCAGACTTGTCAGTGTTATTGTTTATAGTTTAAGACCTTGGCATCATGTTAAAAATTATCTTATCCATATCATATATATATAAATGCCTTTCTGTATTTTTTCCTTGCAATTTTATTATTTTATTTCCTTAAGGTATACATTTGCCTTTTTTCTTTGTTGGAACTTACATATCTAATTTTATTTGTTCTTACTCCCCAAATTAGCAATGTGTCTGAAATTAATGAAAAAATCCATTTCTTCCCCAGTGATTGAAAAAGATACCTTTATTTTGTCATAAATTGACATGGATTTTATTTTACGATTTTCTTTCTTTGTTCATGGTCTAATATCATACTGTTTTAATTATTGTGGTTTTAGAGCACATTTTCATATTCTTCTTTAACATAGTTATACTTCTTATCTATTTTTATGTCACATTAATGTTTTAAAATATTGCCAACTCAAATTTGATTTGTAATGTACTACATTTAAAGGCAGATTAGAGATTGATATCTTAACAGAACCCATAATATGACATAGTCCTTTTCAAAAAAATATTTATTTGGGGGAGAACTCAAATGGGAGAAAGGGCAAAGAGAGGTGAACAGAGGATCTGAAGCAGTCTCGATGCTAACAGACTGACAACAGCAAGCCCAATGTGGGACTTGAACCCATGAACCGTGAGATCCTGAGCTGAGCTGAAGTTGGATGCTTAACCAACTGAG
The DNA here is from genome assembly GCF_003009895.1 of Hyaena hyaena. NCBI lineage: Eukaryota > Metazoa > Chordata > Mammalia > Carnivora > Hyaenidae > Hyaena > Hyaena hyaena. The sequence goes on from NW_024080805.1 coordinate 2,906,486, forward strand.
CTATCCAGATGCCTCAACATAGTCCTTTTTTATGTTTTTTTAATGTTACCATGCTCTTATTATTAACTTTTTGGTTCTTTAAATAATTTATTGAAGACAGGATTATTTGGCTTGCAGGATGTTTGATTTATTACCCTTATAAAATAAGCTACTATCATGGAAATAAAAGATGCCAAATATCAAGCCCAACTTAAAAGAGTAATTTTTCACCAATCTTATATGTAGGCACATGTTTAACCTTAGAGGTCCTAAAATGGGGTATGCTTCTCCTCAGATGGCAACACCACTCACAACCTGAGTTGGCTTGTTCCTCCTATCATCACCATAACAACCCACAAGTCGTAATAAGCAGTGGGACTCATTACCAGGAGAGATGGGAGCCAGCACCATGTGCTCCTTATTTACAGATGCTTTTCCTTGGGGGAATAATTTTTTGATTTTTGGCCTCTCCTTAAGGAATCTTGTTGTAGCCCATTATGCAAATGCATCTAGTCAGGACTTGAAATTTTTAATTTGGTTTAGAGGCAGAGTCAAAGCGGTGTATGAAGAATGATACTCAGACTTCTAACTTTAATTCCCCTCAATGACCATCAATAAGAAGATACCAAGTCTACATAGACCTTTCTTTCTTTAATTTTTTTCATAGACTCTAATTTTCAGAGCAGTTTTACGTTCACAGAAACATTGTGAGGGAGGTGCAGAGATTTCCCACATACCTCCTACCCTCCCACGTGCACAGCCTCTCCCATTATCAATATTGCCCACCAGAGTGGTGGTACGTTGGTTGACGTCGATGAATCTACATCGTCACTATCATCCCAAGTCCAGAGTTTATGTTAGCATTCACTCTTGGTGTTGTACATCCTACAGGTTTTGACAAAGCTGTAGTGACATGGGTCCAACATTATAACATCCTGTAGAGTGGTTTCACTGCCCTAAAACCCCTTCGTGCTCTGCAGAGACCTTTCTTGATAAATGTTAAGTAAACTTTAAGTTCCAACTCTGATACACTCTGTCACATAACAAGATAACCAAATGTTGGAAACTAAAAGAGAATATAAGTGATCAATCAGCAACATATTAACGATAACAAATGGGTATCAGTTCAAAGAACAGAAGATACTACTCGAGGAGCAAAGGGAGAGGGGGACCCAGGGCAAACAGGAGAAAAGAGGGCTGTGTGCCATGAGAATTGGCCTTGCAGCTAAGAGCCAGTGGTGCTCAACTCAAATCTGTGTGTGAATTTATCTTTTTAAGCCTCTTCAGAAACTCTGCAGAATACCTCCATATATTCTAATTGTGGAGTCCCACTAAGGATTCCTTAAAATGAGTACAGAACTGATCATACCTTTTCTGCTGCCTACTGACAAGCACAACGCACAGCTGTATGTCTCAGGCTATGGAAGCGTGGCTTGGGATTCTAGCTTGCAAAGGTTATTTTATTTAAATTCCCTTTTCACCAAGTTCTTTTAAAAGAAAGTCTTTAGATGGAGTTTTTGTTGTTGTTGTTTTTTTCTTCCTTTCTTTTTCAGCAGAGCTGTTGCATAACACAATTGGTTTTGCATGCTTTATAGGAAAGCAGGCCACCTTCCTTCATAAAGGGTGAGGGCACTGATGTGCCTTCCAATCACTTGATTCTATTGTTCTAAGCAGTCCTTTCAATGTTTTTGGCAGGCTCAGGCTTCTGTGCTACCATGGCCTTATTTTATTATTGTTTGGAGGGGAGTGCAGTGTGATTATCCATTCTTCCTTCAGGCAGAGCAAGCCATCTGGAATGTTTATTAAGCCCGCCGGCTGATCAGGAGGCTAGAACTCTAGTGATATACATGAACGTGGGTTGTTCTACATCATCGCAGCTTTGTTCCTCCGATGATGTAGCGTGCAGAGAGGGCCGTGCTAATGGATTTAGAGCACTTCACAGTGGAGGTGCCATAGGCTGAATGGGGGAAGAGATATTTTTGGCCTCTGGGTAATTGACTGGAGGATGGTAGAAAAATGTTTAATGTAAAGCAAGAAGGCTTCAAAACTTTTAAATGTTTAATTTGGGGTAGTAGAAGGGCAGGTGATCAGCAAGAGGTTTGAGGAGCAGCCTTTGAAGCCCACATCTTTGTGATGAGGTCATGCCCCCCTAAGCCTGTCTGTCGCTCTGTGTAAAAAGATCAGTCGAGCTTGTCCAGAAATAAAATGCTACTATTCTAATTTTAAAATTTAGGCATTTCCCGGCCTACACTAAGCAGTACTTATATTTCTTTCCTTTTATTAGTGTCACTGCGAAGAAAGAGGAACATTCTTCCTTTGCTATAAATTTTGGTCTGTAATTGTTGAACATATTTTTTGCAGGAAGGCAAAGTTTGTCTCTTCATGCTCTCGCTGTTTGTAAAATGAGTGTTTGTGGAGCTGGGAAGAATAATTTATAATGAGAGTTTGTTTTTTTTTTTCCCAATTTAATTTGGATTTTACACTGAGTCAACTTTTCAGTCAATTATAGAACTATGATTAGTTACCAGTCACTTAAATAAGCACCTTTTAAAAATAGACCTATAAAAATGATACAGGGACTAATCACTGATGTGAACAAATCTTATGCAGGGCCACACGAACTGTAATAGGAGTAAAGAAAAGATGGTTGAGGAAATAGAACTTGTGTTTGGCTAAATCGCAAGATATGTTAGTTACCCAACCTGCTGAATAAATCTGCCCTGGGCCAGTTTATGTCAGTGCGCAGGATGTGCTATCAATAGAGCCTTTACTAAATCCTTGATGACAGAAATGAATAATTTACCTTTATATGAAGATGAGTGTATCAGGTTGAGGAGCTCTGTGTTAAGCATCTTGTCTTATTTTACAGTTTGTGTCTATTAATCTAGATAAAGGTAAATATATATGTTTAAAGGTGGACATATCTACAGAGATGTGGTTATATATATTGCATATATATGTGTGTATAGATCTATATATACTCATACACTTACATGAATATATGTATATGACACATATATATAGATATAGACGTTCATCTCCCTATATTTTTCTCCACAGTCAAATTAGGGACATCTAATCCACTCCACCAGAAGTCAGAGCCATCCTAATATTATAGAGGGAGCTAATCCTATCAGACATATATGTTAGCTGTCTATCGTTAAATAATGATGCACAGTAACTATCACTCCCCTTAATACAGCAACATTTATTATTGCTCATGAGGCTTATGAAGCTATGGATTCATTAGTTTGTACGGTCCACTAGGGCTCACACATGGATCTGAGATCAGCTGCAATTGAGTTAAGTGGCTTTGCAATCTTAGCTGGTTGTGTCACACGTTTGGAGCCTCAGCTGGGAAAACTTGGCTGAATTTCTCTGCCTCTGGTATTTTTTACTTTGGGCTTATTTTATAGCAAGAGAGAGATAGCAGGGCTTCCTGGCATGCTCTCATTCCTACCATATTCTGTTAGTCAAATCAGGTCACAAAGCCAGCCCCGATTCAGGAAGTAGACACTACTTCCTGATGGGAAGAGCTATAGTCACCTTACGAAGGGTGTGGAGGTAAGAAGAGTGGAGATGGGCTCTTGCCTCACTGCACTCTGTTTGTAGAAGTCAGGACAATAACACTTGGCTTCAAATCTGTCACCATTTCTGACACACTTTGTTGTCCCTTTTTAAAGTTAAATCATGATACACAGGGGCACCTGGGTAGCTCAGTAGGTAAAGCACCCCACTCTTGATTTGGGCTCAGATCATGATCTCACAGTTCATGAGTTCGAGCCCCATGTCAGGCTCTGTGCTGACAGTGCAGAGCCTGCTTGGGATTCTCTCTCTCCCCCTCTCTTTCATCCCTTCTTTCTGCCCCTTTAATTCCACCCCGTGCACATGCTCTCTCTTTCTCTCAAAATAAATAAATAATCTTCAAATAATAAATAATGGTATAAAAATACTTGTCCCCAAACACCCCAGTAAACCATCTGCAAATTGCAAATATCAATGTTCTCAGAACAAGATCCAGTGTCCATGATGACTATTGACCACAGTCTTGATCCTTTCTATACTAAACAGAAATTGAAGATTCACAAGTTGAAATTATTTTGCATGCTATGCCCAGAAAGTCTAGGAAATGTCATAAGTTCAGTTCTCTTTCTATGACTTTCTTAAACTAATTAAGCTTCTACTTAAAACTCTAAAGAATATATTTTGGTTTCACTTATAACCTCTCTTGCCCCAGTGTCCTCATCTATAAATATGAGTGCATCTCACTGTGTGGTTCCAAAGGAGTTAAGCCTTCTTCCACTAAAATTCCATTGTTTCATTCCATTATTAGCAATCCTCTTCTAGATTTTTTTCTAGGCCTAACCATGCCCAGCAGTCTTCCACCTCCAAGTAGTGTGTGGAAAAGCACTGATTAAAAGTATCAGGCCAGTAAAAACAAACAAACAAACAAACAACCTGGTAGTGGGTTGTTAACTACTGAAATTTGGTTTAATCTGTGTCTTTATATTTGAATTGACTGCAGCTGACCAATTATCCAATTAACATGTAAACCTGTCTCTCTGCTTCATACTCAGGGGTGAAGCCCAGCCAACTTTCATTTTATTTGGACTGAAAAAAAATGCTGTTTAATTTCAGTTTAATTTTCTGGAGAAGCTTCTCCAACCTTTTGCTTTTGACTTTCTTTTTCTGTGTGTAGTAGGTGTCAAATATTTATTCACTGCTTTAACATTCATGTACTGAGCCAGGTGGACAAAAATCCAGTGATTTACATAGTCCAGGGAGTAAGGAGACTTGACTGATGGATAGATGGATAGAAAACAGAGAGACAGACTCCATGTGGAGTCTAGATCACAGAGAGATATAATGGGACCAATAAAACCCTGTATCATAAGCAAAGGTCAAATCTGCCACCTAAGCAGGCATGGTAATAGAGCTTGGGCCAAAAGTTAACAGTGGTCCTGGATATAGCCTGGTAGTAGTTGTCAGATTTAGTCTGCCCCAAACACCCTGTTGGCTTGTGTTAGAGCTCTAGAAGAAGAATGTCATAATTTCCCATTGGAAAATACTCCAAAATTAAAAGGTATAATACTTAAGGCCTCAATCAGCTTTGCTGTGGTATTCTACTCTCCCTCTTTGAATCCAAACAAACCTACAAGGAGCGGCTGGTTTGCTCCTGACCTTGTGAGTGTGAAGATGGAACTCACTGGTCCATCACATTTCCCTGGCTTCAGGGATGGGCACACCTGAACGCCAGATTTACTGTGCCATGCTATAGCTCTGACTCTTACTCCATTAGCAAGAGAGTGAGGTGGTTTCTACTTCAGCTGAAGTGTAGGTGAAGGGAATAAGGCTTCAGCTTTAAGTGTGACTTCTCGGGACACTATTGGAGTCCAAGTTCTGTGCAGTCCCAGCTGAGATCATTGTAGTAGGGATGGAAATATAGGGCAGCTCAGCGCAATAGAAAAGTCACCCTGGAGTTGAGAAGTGTTTGGAAAAGAGGAAATCTGTAAGTCTGTTTTCACTACAGAAACCAGGGTGGATAGTGGGGCATCGAGATTTGAGTAATAGTGCAAATGAGACCATATTTATATTCTATAGCTTTTAAGCCCTGAGACTTTTACATTACCTTGATTTCAGTCTTATTTGATTCTCTGAGGTTTTATCACTTTCACTTTACAAGTGAAGAAACAGAGGCCCAGAGAGGTAAGGTGATTTGCCCAAACCATGTGGTTGAGATTTGAGGCCAGATTTTTTGTGCTTCTAAGGGCTGAACGCTGCCACTCTGCAGGGCCAGAGTCTCTTCCCTCTGCTTTGGGGTATTTGTATTGAGTTCTAAGTCATTCTGCGAGTCAGTTCTGGTGTTCTCTCCACCAATGTGTATCTGTGTGTGTGTAGCATTAATTGGCCTACATTTTCAACCTCAATAGCCAAAATATACTAGCAGTTGAATTAGGAACAATGCCTGAACCTTTACTTCCTAGCTTGTAGAAAGTGAATATTGATCTTCATAATCTATAATCTCATTTCTTACATTTTTTTTTACCTTATAAACATTTTTTATTCTTATATTGGAAATGAAACCAGCCACCTGTCAACATATTTTTCATATTTAGGTTTCATTTCTGCAAAGTCTAACACATCTATCCAGAGCTACCATTAGAAGGCTCTCTTTACTACTGATATGTCACCCCTCAGCCTATCCTAACTGAGAACCTATTATTGAGCAAATATGGTGTTAAATACATAAAGCACATTCCTGTTCTAAAAGAGGTTATGGATCTTACTAGATATATAGCAGTACAAGTAGCAGTAGGTTTGATTGAATGTTCCTGTGACCCACTATTGAAATATATATTTGACTCTTCTGAGGTGGAAGATCTTCAGAATCTAGAAGAGCTTTCAAAAGCTTCAAGGTGGTTGGGTGGGAGTAGACTTAAGTGAATCCCGAAGGATGGGATGAAGGGAATGAATGAAGGGAAGATCATTGTACATGATTTTCTGACATGGGTAACAATTCTGGCAGATTTAAGGAAGATGAAAATTGGAAACCCCAAAGGACAGTGGGGAGGGGCTCAAAGCCAGTGTACTTCTTGGAGAAAAGACATGGAATGAGGGCTAAGAAGATGTTCCTTGAGGGCAGGTTTTATATGTCAGTATTCCATTTACAAAGAAAAGCTTTCCAGCCTGTGGAAATCAAGGCATTGCTTACTGTCTTCCAAAACATGAAGGGTTCGTATGGAATCCAACAACAAATTGTCTGGTGTCTCCACAGTGGGCAAGAAAGGATCAGGTGAGAAAATGTGTGATAGGAGAGAAGCCCTGAAAGATGAAGCCATTGTTCATGTGGGATCCATTACTTAATGCATTAATTCAGGACATATTACTTTGATATTTTTGTTTCTAAGGTCCAGAACCTAAGAAGAATAGTATTGATTAGATGCCTTGTCAGTTAGGGATATTGTGACTCTCTAAGTCTCTGTTAAACAGCAAGATGTAGATTCTCCTTTTTAAAATGTGAATCTGAAGGCTAGAAGTTGCAAGATGGCTGAAGCACCAACTTTATGTCCTACCCTAAAAGAGAGGAAGTTGACCATTTGTTTCACTAACATTTCCCTGTTTCCCATTCCCCTTCATGTCTTCCCCTCTCTCCAGTACTTCCTAAGCATTTAGGCTATATCCAGGTAGAGCTGCATTGAAAAATTAGGAGAGGTTGACTTTTTTAGGAGTAGATAAATTGCCAGAGAGTATTAGGTTTCTCCTGATAATTTTTTTTTAATATATATTTTTTAATTTATTTCTAGGAGAGAGAGAAAGACAGCATGAACAGGGGAGGGTCAGAGAGAGAGGGAGATACAGACTCCGAAATAGGCTCCAGGCTCTGAGCTGGCAGTCAGCACAGAGTCCGATGCAGGGCTCGAACCCACGAACCGCGAGATCATGACCCAAGCGAAAGTCGGACGCTTAACCGACTAAGCCACCCAGGCGCCCCTCTCCTGATAATTCTTAAAGAAAGCTTTGGTAGAGGAGCCCTTGTTCTATTTCAAGGGCTAATGGATAAATAACATTGATCTAAATTTGATTGAGGCAATGGGGCATCCATTTGCTGGTTAGATTAACCCCCGGCGCGTCCCTTTTATCTATAGGATTTAACCCAGGTCATGTTTTCTATATAAAGGGGGCAGTTAAGTAAGGAATTAGTGCGATCTAATATAATTCATAACCTCTTCACTAGAAATTATGAACTTTCCTCTGGCTTGAGAGAGTATTTGTCAAGATTGGAAAAATCACTCTTGAAGCATCTCTAAACAGTTACATTGGAAATTGCACCTGTAACAGATGAGGCCATCTCTTTTAATCTCCATTAATATACCACAAACAAAGGAATTGTGTTAGAAGGGCTTTTACATCCAGGGAGTAAGTTTGGGAGGCCAAGACATTGATTTGTTGGACATCTTGCAGAACTATTGTGTATTGCCCTATACTTTCCTGTGCCTTGCATATAGTAACTTATGTACTATCGTGCAGGTGCCAAATCTGTTTCTTTAAACAAACTAACTAAAGAAGTTAAGCTCAGATAAAAGCAGGATCTGGATTGAATTTGACCTACTGGAAGCATGATAGGTGACAAGAGCATGCCTATGGTGGCAGGTCTTAGACTCATAATGTTGCTGACTATCTGACCAAAATGTGTCAGTATGAATTGTTTTCAAGTATCCAAAAGCCGTCAGTCCTAAACCAGACTGAGAATGTGCCTGCATTTGGGGATCATTCTAAGCTTCTCAAGGAGCAAGCCCAAATTACTGAGGAAGCCTGAGAATCAAATTTCAGTGAGAAGGCAACTTCTGCTAAGAAATGGAAGTGTGGTTGGGATGGAGAACATGAGGCTGGCATATCTTGCCTTCGCCTGGGCATTCACAGCACCACCAGTCCTGCCTACTCTTCAGACCAACCACGAAGCCGCAGAGACCACGCAAAACAAAACAAAATAGCATTTATATTCCCTTTCCAGGCAAATAAAACCCAAAAGATACGGATCTTTGAATGGATTCTGTAGTCATAAATAGACTTCAGGGTGAGCTGCCTATATTTCTTCACTATTGAATCCAATCTGCTGTGAAAAATTTTCACTGTCTCCAAGTCATCATGAAAACATTCTCAGCTAATTGAGACATCCCCAAACAATTAAGATAACCAGATGCGTCTGTTATTTGTAATTACCTGAACATGCATTCCTTTCTTTGAGAGTAGTTCCATTTTTTGAGCCTTTTGAACTACTCCAGATAATGAAAATGAAGATTACTGTGTGTGCATTTTTCACTCGGACTAATTTTGACGTAGAATTACCTCTTTCCAAAATTAAGCAGCAAAACTGGAAACATGTGTGCAAAAAACGTTTTCATTTTGCCTTGTGTCGAAATAATGCTTCTCTCCCTATATAAATCACATTTCTGACAATTTCTAAGACGTAAGTTAATGCAGACTTAAGTATAAAAGATGGGATCCAAAAGTTAAGGAAAAAATAAACAATTTATAATTACCACTCATGACCTGCCACATTTAATCTTTTAGATTCATGACGGGTCTGTAGCATTGTTTACAGTTCTTGGCATGTAGATGCAGAGGGTTTCAGAAAGTGCTAACAACCACCAGGACTACTGCCCTTTCTACTGCTGCCATTACTACTGTCCCTGTGCTCCTGATAATAATACCCTGTTCCTCCAAATCTTCACTAGTGACTTGGGGTGTTGTTAGAACATTTTGTTATTGATGTGATCGGAATAATTCACCACTTTAATCCAATAATAATCCTACTATATTTTCACTTTTCCAACTGTGCAAATCCTTGGAAAATTTCCTGATACGGTTCAAATTCTGTGTTTTGTCTCAACGTTATAGCATTAGTCTTCACTATTTATTTATAAATTACTTTTAAAACTCCTTTTAAGTTTTTTCTATAATCGCCTTCAGCAATTATTTAGCCTGCATTATAATTTTAATTTCTGTGTCCCCAATCTGAAGGCAAGGCTTACCCTATCCTTGTTTTCATTTTTTACCTGCTACTTTAGCCTTTGCACATGGTAGGTGCTCAATAAATATTTGATTTACTTTTATTTGAAAGGATCTCATGCCTTTCTGATTCATTCCCTCCAGCAAATACGGTCTTTCAGTGTTAAACAATTTTGGATTCTCAGGTGTTAGAACATTATAATCCACCTATAAGTTAAATGAAACTCTTTTCTCTTGCCCTGGGCAGCGGGGATGGTATTACTCTAAGTTGTGAAGGCAAACTTTCCTACTTAGATCAACACCAGAAAAATGACTCAGGTGGTGGACAATGACATCAGGGGATGTAAACTGGGGGACAGGGACAGAGCAAAACAATGAAAGAGGGGGTTGAGTAGCAGGAGGAACTGGAGGGGAGAGGAGGAGGTGATAAAGCAAAAGAGAGGGGGAAGAGGAGGAATGGAGAGGAGTAGAAAAGCACATGTTTTATCTATCAATCACATTTGTTAATAGTGTATATTAATAGCATGTTAAAAGTGAAGGATGAGTGATACTCAGGTGGCAGTTACTAAAATTTTTCCACTTTTGATGAGTTCTTCTGAGCTACAGTAGAATGTTTTTTCATTCTTATGCAATAGTGATGTTTTATCATAATCGTTATGGGTAGCTTCATTAGATTTCTGGGCCTTTCATACAATTATCATCAAAGAGTAAAGACTACTGGTCAACTCTTAAAATCCCAAACGCATTATTTTTACTGTCCGTCTGTATTTTCCCAGCTCAAACCCTGAGACATCTCGTTTTGAGAGAGTAGAAATGGCAACCATGCAGATCTTCCTCCAAATCCTTGTTCTGCCCACTTAATAATTTTATGACTTTGGTCAAGTCATTTATTCTCTTGGAATATATTTTTCAATTTTTAGAGTGAGACAAGTAATACTAATTATGTTTGTATGGTAGATATTCCATCAAGGTTAAATTTTACAACTAAAACCTTTATCCATTAAAAAAAAGGTAGTACTTGAATAAAGTAAACTTCTGGAGAAAAAAATTATAAGCTTTCATCATTGCCTTAAATTGTTTATTATATTTTCCTTAAGTATGTGCAAACATGCTTATAATTCATAGATTATAAAAAATCTAAACAAAGCTTCACATTGTATATGTTAAATAAAGAGGACATTAGATTGAAGTTGCTCTAATGTCATGCAAGTCTATATAAGCAAAACAAAATCTAAGCCTGTAAATGCTTTGAGGTGATGAAATCAAAATGCTAAGCACAACCAATCAAGAATGGCCAACTCTTCCTTAAGCTGTAGCTGATGAAATCTTTTTTTTTTTTTTCTTACGTTCTCCATTAAAGTCTTTCCCATAGCTTTTGTCAGTGGAGCACTTATAACCATTTCTGGTTTTGCACTGCCCAGTTGGAATGTCTAAAAGCTCAAATAAACTCTTAAACATTTTAACATGACTCAGTTTATCTTTTGATAAATACAAATAAAATATGTAGCCAAACTATACAAAATGATTTGATATGGCAGATGATGTTATGTTTTACTGAACTAAATGATCTATGTAGGTTTAATTGTAAAAAAAAAAAAAAATACAAATAGGCATTTGATTCCCCCCACTATGTTCATCTGTTTTGTTTCTTAAATTCCACATATGAGTGAAATCATATGGTATTTATCTTTCTCTGACTGTACTACTTTGCTTAGCATAATACACTCCAGCTTAGTATCCATAATATATAAAGAGCTTATAAAACTCAACATCCCAAAACAAATAATCCAGTTAAAAAATGGGCAGATGACATGAACAGATATTTTTCCAAAGAAGACATACAGGTGGCTAACAGACACATGAGAGGATGCTCAGTATCCTTCATCGCCAGAGAAATACAAATCAAAACTACAATGAGATATCACCTCACACTTGTCAGAATGACAAATTCTTCATTGTCTATTACTGCTTAGTCCCCATGAACTATTGCAAGTTGTGGTGTACAAAGATGGGTCTGCACAGAGCATCTCTAAGCAGCATGGAAGGTACTTCTTGCTCTACATGGATTTCTTTGAGTTCAGTATGGTTATACCACTATATGCCTGGTGACAATGTAATTATTCAACCAAAATTCTCTTTTTGAACAACTATAAAAGCTTTGGAAGTTTGTACCAGGTGCTGTGATGTCATTTACTGTTCATTTGGTACAAAAGTCCCATTTATATATTAAGTCTGCCTCTGTTCTTTTCTCATCAGCTTGTGACAATTAATGTAGAACATTATGCCACCACATTGTCATTTTCATGATGTCAAAACATTCTAGATTTATTAAATAAATTATGAAGCTAAAACCCTAGCCTGTGAAAATATCTTTCAATTGTAGCTGATCACTGTAAAAGAGAAGTTTTGTCTTTATAATTAGGAAAAGAATCCAACAAGAGTACAATAGCAGACACATGATGATCGCTGTCTCATTAACATTAGGGCATGATCACCTAACGCCAGCCAGAAATGCTCTGAATGTTGTGTTGTCGTTTGGTACCAGTAAGACTGTTCACTCACATGTGAACCTGAGCATGGAAATCATGTAGCAATACTTGGTTCTAAGGTGGTTTACTAGATGATTCAGAATATGCTCTATCCTTTCATATTTTAAACATTATAATCAATCTGAAAACATAAAATTAAAAACAAAAAACTCACGATTGTAGATCTCACTGACTTTTTATAACGCTGTCACAGACTCTCATGGATGAGTACACACAGGAAATTAACACATTCAATACCAAGAGACAATCACTGGAGGGTACATGATTAAGTTTGAAAGTTGAGCTTTTTACATTCTATCGTTGGCTTTCCCTTTTGTGATCTTTATTTACTGATTTTACTATGACTTAGGCAGATGTTTAGTTATATCTACTTTACGGGTTTTCTAGACTAAGATTATTACAGTCATGCCCTATGATCAAAGACACTGGAGTCTTTATTGGGCTTTTGTCCGTGTGCCAGAGGTGACCTCAAACCATTTCAGGAGGAGGTTGGCCCTGACTTACAGATTCTGATCTGCTTCTATGGGGAGGAAAGATGATCTTCAAGTCAGCCAAGTGTCCTTGTCATGCTCCTTGACATTCATAAGAGAAACTCAAATTTTGTGTCCGTTTGGTTGGCTGCTTGGCCATACAATTACACACAAACTCAAAGCACAGAAGAGCAGTATACTGTATGCTTTTCAGGAAGCACAACTGTGAACTCTCTGTCTCTCTGGACATATCAGAAGTTGAGGTGAGGGAAACAATATCTATGGAGGAATTCCTGAGGGCCATGTCGTACATCCAGTCTCTAAGGTCAACTATTCTCAACCCTTTCCTGCCTCACCACACACAAAATACAGTACTCCCCCACATAGCATACTCCATGAGTGAATGCACATTTTTATAAAACCAAGAAAGAAAATGTATATTGCAATAAAAAATAGAATTGCAATAATAATTCATAATCTCAATTACTCTATAAATGGTGCACACAATGGTACATAATATTATGTCCATTTTACAGGGAAGGAAACTGAAGTTCAGTGGGCTAAATAACAATGATATGGGCAGATGCCTAATTTAGTCTGGCAGTGCTCTGTTGTTCTATCTTCTCTCTCTCATCATTTCAGGCTATATTTTGGAGGAATTGCAAAGCTTTACATAAAGAGATCAAAAAAGAGTCCAGCATTGCTTCAGATCGGAAATTGCACAGGAAGAATGACTGGGTCATGCCTCTTGCAGAGACAGATATGGATTTGACTGCTTCTTGCCTATCACTCTAGACACTAAAGGAGAAAAATCCGGATACCTTCCAGATGCAGACTAAGAGCCTATTCAGGCACAGAAGGGCTGGAGTTTTTTTCTAAAGTTGATAATATGGTTAGGATGACATTGAGAAACATGGTAGGAACAAATACAAACAGATGCAAAGCCAAAGAAAATCAGAAGATAGTTGAATCACTAAAAATAAAAGGTTAGTAAACACACTTGATATATAAACACATTTGAGACACATGTGGGATCCAAGATGAGCCACTGGAGGGGATGCTTGTTATTATTAACTGTATTTGGGTTATCACCATTTTTCTTACTTCCTTTTATAGTACTTGAACTATGTCAGGTATTTTTTTATGTCATTCATGTACATTAACTCATTTAATCCTAACAACCTTGTGAACAACAAATACTATCATTATCTCCCTCTTACAGATAGGAAAACAGGCACAGAGTTTATGTAATTTGCTCAAAGTCATACAGGTGTTAAGGGGTGGAGATGGGGTTCAAACCCAGACAGTTCGTGCCTCGGGATACATGTTCAACACTATCATGCTCTGCTGCCTATTTCTCTACCTACTGGCCTTATGGCCATCCCTACTTTTCATGCACCCTGGGATTGGGCTTGGGCAGCTGATCTCTGTAGTAGTGAGAGCAAAGAAGAGGGGCCACTTTGTCTTTCCACTCTCCTGTCTTCCATTGAAAGAATTTTCATTGAAAGAAAGGGTATCAGCCCCTCTGCTCACTTCCTTCCAATCTCAGAGAATCCTATTGAAACAGAGGGTCCTTCCCACAGCCTTTGATAAAATTCAGTAGGAAATCTGGAATCTACATAACTCTGAGGCATAGCAAGAGAAGAAGGACAATGATGATAATAGCCAAAGAACACACTGAGTGCTTGCTCTATGGTAATTACTAGGATAAATCCATTGCAAGGACCAAGCCATTAAGCCTCTCAACAACCTTTGGAGTAGACATTATTTTTGCTCTTATGTAAATAATTAAATAAAGAGCAAAAGCCTATAAACCAGGCAGTCCCACTCCAAAGGCCATCATTTTTGCAACTACATGGGGAAAATCTTGATAATTCACACTATACATTTAGATATAAATAGATCATATTAAGAATAAGGGTATCAGGGTACCTGCATGGCTCATTCGGTTAAGCATCCTTACTTTGGCTGAGAGAATGATCTCACAAGTGAGATGAGTTTACCTGATATGAGCCCAGCATCAGGATCTCTGCTGTCAGCAAGAAGCCTGCTTCAGATCCTCTGCCTCCTCCTCTCTCTGTTCCTCCTCTCCCCTCTCACAAATAAATAAGCATTAAAAAAGAAGAATAAAGATATCAATCTGGATACTTTATATCCAGATGATACTGGATATAAGTTCTCTGAATAGGCACAACCTAAGCATCTGATATGTTGGCCAATTATATCTTGCGAATTTACATATGCAATAAAGTATTTGTTAAATTACAGAATGATAATGCTAGCGCAAGAGGGGCACAGCACATGGCAGAGAATCTGTATCCTCTCATGTGATCTTTATACAAAGGAACCTGAAAAAGTATAGACTCAGCCAATCCTTTATATCACTGTATGCGCTGGCTTCAGGAAGCCCTGGACCTCTCCTGACCCAAACTGTTTCTGGTGTACGGGAGACTTGAAGCAATAAGGGGTTGATGGCAGAAAGGAGGGGTTGGGTCTTAGGCTGACAGGACTAAAATAAAGAGGAATCTCTCCCCTGCGCTGACCTGGCTGGAGACTCTGACTGTCATAATAGCTTCTACTATCAACTGCCCTGTTCCTACTCTCTGCAAGTGCCCCATGATGGTCCTTACCATCACCACCTCTCTAGATTTCCTTCCCCCAAGGCACAGCATCCCAGCTGAATCCTCATTATTTGGATCAGGAGAGATTCTGATTCACGCAGTGGTTGGGAGCTGTGGTTTGGATTTGTGTCCTACATATCCCCTAACACTTTTTTTTTTTTTTTTTTTTTTTTACTGTAAGACCCTAGAACACCTGGTACTATACTCCAGGCTCCTGTAGCCAGGATTTTGTGGCTAAGACCTAATCTCTTAACCTTATTTTTAAGACTTTTTTTTTTTTTTTTTTTGTGGCATGAGAGCGTGCATTCATTAATCTAAACAACTTCCTTTAAGAGAACATTCGGAAGATGACCTGCTCATAATTTTGGGTCTCAGCCGGGTAGATCAGCATTGTATTCTCCATGTCATGTGTTCTGTTTTATTATCACCAGAACATGGTGATGTTTAGTCTCTCTCACTATACCAGAGAAAAGTCAAACCAATGAACTTGCCCTTGACTCCCAACACTGGTCTTTCGCAGGGATCTCTGCAAAGAAAAACATGAGCTGCGCTTCGCTTCTCTAGTTTCTTTTTTCCTTTCCTTTGACAATTGCAAGGCAATATGATAAAACAAAGTATACAATAAGCACTGGAGACTGAGTATAAAGTATACCATAGTGTTTTATGATAGATGCAGTATCTGAACCTGGAACTGGTTTCTCTGAACAACAGCTGGGATGGAGGAAGCAGCTGGTTTGGAACAGAAATGATGCTGGCCTGGGAGTCGAGGATCCAGGGCTGTGTCCCAGATCTGCCCGTTGCTTTATTAGGCCAATTATTGGATTATTCAAGCAGTTGCTTTCATCATCTGTAAAATGGGAATAATTCTGCCACATAGGATTAAACATTACCTATCTATATCTATGTATCTAAGTATATGCCTATAAAATATTTTAGAAACTATCAAGTGAATAAGATCTTTTAAGATTGTAAATTTGGACAGCTGTAGTCTCTAATGGATTGGATCAAAAGGAACAATTTCTTTAGTTAGGGAATGTAAATACCTTTGGCAATTATTCTGTCTTGTATCCTATACACACACACAAATGCATGTCTCTCCTCTCCTCTCCTCCTTCTCCCTCTCCCTCTCTTTCTCACCCCCTCCCTCTCCCTCTCTCTCTGTCTTCACAAAATGCAAGTAAAATGAAGACTCATAAGTGAAAGTAAAGTTTTGCAAAGCTTTAGGCACAGTTTTGGAGAAAATACAAATTGTTGATAATGCCATAAAAAGCTGCATAGCAATAAACTTGCATCATAGGGATACCAAGAGAACATCTGCTCCTTAAAAATCTCACCAGAGTGCAGGGTTTAATGTGAGGCATCTCTTTTCAGAGCAAATGCACAGCAATGAAAGGAACTCTAGGCAAGAGCGGCAAGATGATTAAGCTCATAGAATAATCCAGTTATCTGGGTGGATTAAAGAAAATGGATCATTCATTGAAACCATAGCCAAGATGGGAAATAATTACAGTCCACAAAACTTTCAGAGGTAGAAGAGCAAAGGAAGGAGAACTACTTAACTTGATCCAGAAGATGACACATTGCAATCGGCATAAACGAGAGAAAAGGAAATTTTGTGACATGTTTTTTGGTAATGAGAAAGCTAATATGAAGAGTCCCTGAAAGACACCAAAGATTTAAAGAGAGACAGGGGCTCTGCAGAACAGTGATGTCTGAAGATGGATTAAATAGTCTTTACCAGTGGACCCCCACTGGTAATGCATAGCAGAGTCCTCTATATTGGAAAGTTCCCTGAACATAGGGTCAGCAGACTGATCATTCTGATAGTCATTTGTTCAAGTGTATATGTTCAAGTGTATACTTTAAGAGACCAATTTTCCAGTAGGAAAAATGACCAAGAATCTTGAAGCTTCATACTTGCCATTGGAGGCCCAAATGTATGATATGATAGCTCAGAGTCATCATCTGGGGTAGAGAAAATATTTATTCATTTAACAAATATTTATTGAGCACCTACTAGGAATCAGGCAGAGTGCCAGCTCTTCATTTATGTCAGAAAAGACAATGCTAATTTTTTCTACTCTTTGTTCTGGTTCCGCTAATTACATTGTGTATTTGGCCTCTTTCATATTTATCTACTACCCAAAGGTTATAATAAATCACATAAGGGTAATGACAGAGAGAGATAGGGATTTTTCCTTCACAACATCCAACCCCCTGCTCTGTGTGTATGAATACTGGATGCATCTTCCCATTGCCCATCATGATGCCAGGATGGAGGGGCAGGTGGTAAGGTGTGTGGTTTCTAAAGTTATTCTTGGTGCCGTATAACATCATCAACCCCCAGTCTTATTTTTAGCCTCACAAACATGTCATGAAATAACATTTAATATACAAGTGCCTTTTTCCCCTTAGAATATGTAACCAAGTCCTAAAGGGGCAAACAGCATCAAAGCCAAATATGTATGATTGAGACAATCGCAGCGCTATGCAGGTATAGACATATCTAAATAATGAAAGAAAGAGTCATTAGACAGTCTGACATCAAGAGCATTAGTTAAACACTGATGACATTCTAAGTAAAAAAGAAAATGCTGATAGATTCCTCTTGTCCTCCTTCCCTTATTTTATGTGCATAAGACTTCTTTATTTCTAACAGTTGATCAACTGTAAGCATCTATAATATGGTAAATACCAGAAAGAAGACACCATTAATTCTGTCTCTTAGTCTAGAAAAGACCAGCTAAAGAGAAGTTATTTTATTAGTACTTCCAGCTCTCTGCCAAATATCCACACATGTTCTCTACAGTGTGTGCTTTAAATTACTTACTGAAATGGATATTTGTCTTTACAAAGAAATAATGGTTTCCTCGTGTCTCTCAGTAACAGGAAAAATTTCCATCCTTACTGGGATAAGATTAAAAAGCTAATCAGCATTGCGGTCTTTCAAAGTCTGCAGATGCGCTCTCCCCAAATCCACAGTGGATTTGGATTACCTGGTGATATTTGAACTGCCCCTTCTGCCTTCTTGCAAGTTTATTTAACACTTTGCTCAGCTTTGTTTTTAAGTGATTCTGACAGCTCCTAACTAAGGAACAACATGCGCCAGCTAGCTGTTTGGGCCACGGGTTTTAATGATTTAAAAATAAGCTTGTATTCACTTTGGTTTTAATGTAGAAATGTCTGAAGATGGGAGGAGGTCCAAATTAAGGGCAAAGAGATGCCTGTTGTGGATACCGGGTCAAATTTTCGGCCGTAATCTGCCCTCAGGTGAACATAGCGTCATCAGCTGCCGACCCCCAGTTAGAGAGAGGCAACATTTGGCTTGATATTGATCTATTTACATACCTCTGAACCGTGAACTTTTCAGGGGAAGCAGAGCCCATGTCAAATCTTTTTAAAACCTAAGCGTTTGTCACCCTGCTCGCCACGTAGTAGGCATGTAAAAAAATTGGTGAATCACTTTGTCTTTCTTAGTACATCGTGAGCGACTTGAGGTCAGATCTGTGATGGGACCAGAAGTTGTCCTGGGTTGCGGTATGTCCTCAGCCAAGACTCGCTGAGTGAGTGAAAGACTGACATGTTTCTCATTCTCCTCTGTGCCAAGCCATGGGAGGAGGAGTAAATAGAGTTAACAAGAGATGAAAAGAAGGATGGCTGAGCCACAGCAAGGGGTTAGAGAACATGAATTTGTGGCAGAGCCAATCTGCATGATTTCAGAACTAACTCTAACAAAACTTGGCAGCCTGGGAGACAGAGAAAGTGAAAAGGGGGGAGAGGGGTAGGGGGAGAAAAGAAACAGGTGATGGGGGAGGGGGCCACGGGGTAGGGGTTTTCACAGGGGTGGGTGGAGTCACAATTTGCTTGCCTCTTCTCTCATTTGTACTTTTTATGTCCCACCTGGTAAACTAGCTTCTCTGAGAACAATTCTGAGAGTGGAAGGGAGGCTTCAGGGGTAGGCAGGCTCACAGAGAACATTAAAAGATGATCATATGTTCGCCATAGCTAGTGGTCTGAAACAGGCCTTCATTCGTATTTTACTTTAGATCTCTAGGCATCTCCCTTACTTCTCTCTTCTGCTCTCTCATTGGTTACCCTATAATTTTATCATTGAAACTAAGACAGTTTGAGAGGGACAAAAGAGCTGTTAATGATTACACCTAGGACTAGAGTATGATTTTCATGGTGTCCAGGTACTTTTGACCCAATGATCCCCTTTCTCCAAAAACCAAAAAAATTAAAAATTATACTTTATGACTGTATTGATGTAAAAGCAAATATAATCCAGGCTGGATTTCTTATATTCATGTTATATTCATTTTTTATTTAAAAAGAAATTAAAATCAAAACACTTTTGTGGAGCCCTAGTGTTACAGTGGACCCTAGCACTGCCCAGTGGTGAAGCCGGCCCAGTTATGTCAGGACTACAGAAGTAAAATGGGTTGGTCCCAGGTCTGGTCACTCTGTAGGTCATTAAAATTCTATTAATAGAGGCTGCACTCAGCAGATACTCAGTTTCCCTGGGCTTGGCTTCGGATAGTAATGATTACAAACTTATCAAGATGTATACATCATATGTGTGCATTTTTTTTTTTTTGCATATCAGTTATACCTCAGTAAAGCCGAAACAAAAATTAATGAATTTCGTGAACTATTAGTCACATGATTAGGGGAGTGGGGGAAAAAATGGCATGTGAGAGACATAGCAGGCAGGTGGATATGGTTGATTCAGGCAAAGACTTGGCGTCGGGTGTGGTGGGTAGAAGAGGCAGAGGCAGATTCCAGAGAGCTTTGGCGAAAATCCCTTGAACATGCCAGTCGTAGGAGTCGGAGACTCGCTGAAGGTCACGGTTGTGCTCCTCTCACTGCAGTGAGTCTTCCTCAGACTGAGGAAGTGAGGAGGTGGTGCTAGCCTGGAGCTTCATTGGGCAAGGCATCCAGTTAAACTCCAAGCTGGATGGGAAGCCATGCCTCCATGGCGGTGATCGATCCTTATTTTTGTTCAGAAGCCAAGAGCATGGGGCTTCCTCGTTTCTCCGTAATCAAAGATGGTGACTTAATGTGGTGCTCTTGTCCTGAGACACATCTGTAGGAAGAATGTACTTAGATTGGGTCACCTTGCCACCCACTTAACATTCATTCAAACACTGTCTTATGTGGTTACCTCTCCACTATTTTTTTATTCTTTTCGCATGAGCATGTAGCTTATCTCTTTAAATTGACTGTATGCTTCTGGTGAACTGAGACTATGTCAGTCTTTGGGGTCACAGTTATTAGATCTAACTGGATGTAATCTCAGAGTCCAAATCTCTTACTCTTAAGCTGGGAAACCAAACAGCTTGTTGGTGGCAGAATCCTGCTTCAAACTCAGATCTGTTGAGTCCCAGGTAAATGTTTTGTTCTGATTCTTTGACACCTTTTAAAGGTCTCTTCACCACCTTGGAGCTATCACCCAACAACTATTCTTGCCCTTCTTCAATGAAGCTCTATTGCTGTTATCATATTACATTTTTCTTCCTTAAACTTTTTACTGGCTCAATAATTTTAGAATCTTCATTGATGTCCAAAGCTGTACCCTTTATAAAAACTTCCTAACCTCTTCAATTCTTGGGGTCTTGATATTCAAGCACTTCAGCCACCCTTCCATTTACATCTCTTTACACTCATCTTCTCTAAAGACTGACCCAGCTTCAATAATCCATACATAAGAGCCCCAACAACCATTTTTCTTCCCATCTCCCACACCTGTTTTTTCACCTTTATCATGACCCCTGTCTCCTCAGCTCCCTCTCAGGTGTGTGGTTTTTTTCCTGCCTCCAGTATCACGAGCCTTCCTCATGCGCCACGACTCCATGTCAGTTACTTCCAGGTGGTTTGCTATAGCACACCAGAATCACTGCTTATAGTGCCCTCGGCCGTGCCAAATCCCCCCAGATGAGTTACCTTCCCATTTTAGGCTACTCGTTCATCCCCAAGATGCCAAGCTTTACCAGATAAACTTACCAGATAAGCTCACTTCTAGGCATCTTATTCATCAGAATCTCAGTATCTTATGCCTCTCTGAACTGTATATCCCTTTTCTCTCCGAAGGAAAAAAAAAAGTATTCTAACATTTTTCTACATTTTTCATGCCTTGTTCTCAACCATGCTGTCCTCACTCTGAACAGATGACCTTCCTTCCTACTTTACTGAAAAAGCAGAGGCCATCTGGTGCAACCTCCATAATCTTTCCTCCTCTCCATCTGTCACCATGCTTCACTCTCTGAAACTTTCTCTGGTATCTTCATCTTTCCTTCTTTGCCCTCCTGTTTCCATCTCCTTTCCAAAAGAAATACTAGGATTTTTAAAAATGATGACTGTGTATCAAGCACTGAGATAGATTTGTCATGCACTTCATGTGTAGGCCTCTCGGTGACATTTAAAAGTAGATATCTCAGGTACCGTATCAGGAAACTGAGACTTAAGAGTTTAGCAATGACCCCAAGGTCACCAAGCACTTTGGGGCTTCCTACTGCTTGGCTTTTCCAGGATCTGCAGGCTATACCTTTTCCTTCTTTGACATTATTGGTCTTTTTCTCTAATTGTTTTTGCTTACATAAACGTACACAAAAGTGTCTTATTTTCTAATCAGAATTGCTTTTATCTTGTTTGGCAATCAACATGCTCTCTCACTGTTAATCGTTTTGCCACTGAATTCACTGAAAGAAAAAAAGGAGACTCACTACTTCTATTTACTCACATTTTATCCCTTAGTTTATGGAATATTATCTCCCATGTCCAAATCCTGCTGGTCAAGTTAAATGGAACTTTCTGAGTCCTCTTTAACCTCTTTGCAGTATTTTAAATATCCTCAGTGGCCCCTGACTTCTTGGTATTCTCTTCTTTCTTGGCTTCTATAAACCTCCTATTTTTCTCCTGTTAATGTTTTTTTTTTTTTTTTTTTTTCCTTTTCCTGACTCTACTGTTTTCTGACCTGGAAAAATAATAATTCCTCAAGGCTCTCTCCTTATCCTTCCCTCTCTCTTTCTCCCTACCTTTAAGATATCATTCACACCCTCATCTTCAGCAACTATTTCCAGGCAAATAAGTTCCAGAATTATAACTCCTTTATCTTTTCTCTATGAAACAGCCACATATTTGCAAATAATATCTATCAAATATTTACACCTGTTTATAACATTGGCGTTTCAGTAAAAATTTAAAATCTGCCATAGAATAGAGCTTATTAGGCTCTCCCCAAACGTCTGCTCTTCTTGCCTTTTTGTCGTCTTCTTTCTCCAGAATCCAGGAAACTACCGTTGAATTCCATTCTCTTCTTCATCTTCCTCAACCAAACCATGGCCAAATCATTTTGCTTTGTAACATGCAAGGTATCTGATAGCAGAAGGCTAAGAACCTTAGTACGTATCTATACTCTTCTTTGAAGATTATCATTTTTCATCTTCTCCAAGAGTTTTAATGGTAGGAAATTCATCCCTCTGGGAAGCAGCCCGTCTCATTTGTGGAAAAGTATGTCTGCTAAACATCCCTCTTCATGTACTGATTGTTCCCACTGAAAAATGCAAAATCAGTTTTCATCCATCAGTCCTTTGTCACAAAACCCTTTCATTTCAACTTCTTCGCATGTTCTTCCTGGGATGTGTTTTCTGAATACTGCATTATTCTGATTGCCTTCTCTAAATGAAGTGTAGTTTGTCCAAGTGCGACTTAAAATGTGGCTATTGAGATTGAACACAGCACCCTACACTCAACCTGATTACACTAGAACATTCTGGAAACTTTCATTAACACACTTTGAAGATCTTGTTAGTTTCATATATATTTGGTCTATGCTGTGCTTCTATTTTGTATAGTTCTATACAGTCTCTTTCAAATGGGCTTTATGTAAGCCAGGCCTCTTTACCCTTTATTGTGCTTTTGAGGTTTTCAGCTTAAATACAAGACTTCATATGTATTCCTACGTTACATTTTTGTTTGAATCTCCCGTTTTTTTCTCTCTTCAGAATTTTTAATTTTAAGTTCTCTTATCCATCACTTTTCCCCATAACTTTATATCATTTTCAAGGGGGGAAATAATACTGCCATGCCTTTATAAGACTGGATTTGAAGGACTTATAAAAATGTAGATCCAGTCTCTTGCATAATACCACTGGAGACAGCCAACTAAAGTGTTGATTCTCATAAGGAACATAATCTTAGACCAGTTATTTTAAAAAGCTACTAAGTAAGAGCATCATCCTGCCACACTAATTTATTTAGTTACTGGTGAAATTTTAAGAGGCTTCCTGAAGTCTGTCAGTTCAGAAACTGGAAATCAAGTGAACTATGAAATATAAGTATCAAGTTCCGTGCATTTCTAAAGATTCCATTTCAAAATTTTAAGTACTTTCTTCATATTCAAATTCTGACATCTCTCTCAGAGGTAGAAGTTCTCATTCTCTTTTGAAGACAAACCTCTCATCCTTTTTAAAGACAAAATAACCCACTTTGCATTTTTAATAGACATTGACTCATCAATTATGTTTTCTTTTTTTTTTTTTAATTTTGATGTTTTTATTTATTTTTGAGAGAGCGAAAGAGACAGAATGTGAGCCAGAGAGGGGCAGAGAGAGAGGGAGACACAGGATCCAAAGCAGGCTCCAGGCTCTGAGCTTTCAGCACAGAGCCCGACACGGGGTTCAAGCTCACAAACCATAAGATCGTGACCTGAGCCGAAGTCAGATGCTTAGCTAACTGAGTCACCCAGGTGCCTCTCATCAATTACTTTTTCTTACTGAAGTGAAAAAAGCTATGTCTTTGGAGACATCAGGCTTAAGTTCATATCTCAACATTTCTACTTCTAGTTTTGTTACTTGAGCATGCTATTTAAAAGATTTAGTAGTGCTTATCATATATAGTTTTGATAATCTTAGAAGATAATATATGAAATGTCCTTAGCGTGGAGCCTGACACAGTAAAACTACTCAGTGAGCTTAAGTTTGATTGCCTTTCTGCTTGCCCCATACTTCCCTCATTTTAAATTTTGCTCTTTTTGATAAGAGCTGCCTGTGGTAAAGAGATTACCAGATAAATTCTGGTTCAAATTCCAGTCCCAGCGTATCTTTATAATAGCCTTTGTTTCTAAAAGCTTCCTAAAAGATTTGCTTCTTATAGGCAAAATTATTTTCCTAACCCTGATAGGTAAATGTTTACAAGTCTCTAAATTTAGCTAAAATTAGCATCCAGTCAATCGATCTATAATTTTTGATGTATAATTTATATACAAT
The DNA here is from genome assembly GCF_003009895.1 of Hyaena hyaena. NCBI lineage: Eukaryota > Metazoa > Chordata > Mammalia > Carnivora > Hyaenidae > Hyaena > Hyaena hyaena. The sequence goes on from NW_024080805.1 coordinate 2,930,881, forward strand.
AAAATGCACCCATTTTTAGTGAACAGTTTAGTGTATATTTGTATTTTATATGTGTATATTTGTGTAAGATCCTTTAAGCCAATTTGCAGTCAATGACTATTCTCACTCCACCAGCTTACCTGGTTCCCAGGGAACCATTAATCTGTTTTCATTTATTATATATGACTTTTTCTGCTTTAGAATTTCGTATAAAAGGAATTCTGTGGCATGTAAGCCTATATTTCTTGCTTCTTTCATGCAGCATGACAGTGTTAACTATATCCGTACTCTTTTTATTGCTGCATAGTACTCCCTGGAATGGATATATCCCAATGGTTGATACATTCATCTGTGGATTGACAGTTAGACTCTTTCCAGCCTGGAAATATTATGAACAAAGTTGCCGTGACAATTTAACTACAAGTGTTTTTCTAAAATATGCTTTATTTTTCTGGGGCAAGCAACAAGAATTGTTTGATCATAGAGTAAATATGATTGATCTTATAAGACACTATCAAACTGCTTTCCAAAGTGGTAATACCATTTTATACTACCACTAGTAAGGTGAGAGTTCCTACAGCAGTATTCCATATCCTCATCAACAGTTGGTATTGTTAACCTTTTTGATTCTAACTATTTTAATATGTATGTAGAAGTAAGTATAATTTTAATTTGCATTTCCTTGATGACTATTGAGCATTTTTCATGTGCTTATTGGTCATTTGCACATCTTCTTTTGTGAAGTATCTGATCAAATATTTTTGCCCATTTTGAGCTGTTTGTTTATAATTGAGTTGAAAGATCACCTTTTACGTTCCTGATACAAAATAATTTGTCAGCTACATATATTGCCAACACTATTTTCTCATCTATCATTTGCTTACTCATTTCCTTAATGGTGCTTTTCAGTAACAGAATTTCAATTTTGAAGACCAATTGATTTCTTATTCTTTTTTGGTTGTGTTACGTGCGTGTATGTATGTGTGTTTGTGTGTCTTATCTAAGAAATCTTTATCAGTCTCAAGGTTGCAAAGATTTTCTCCGTGATTCCTTCTGAAAGATTTAGTTTTTATTGTGGGTATACCATCCACCTAGAGTTAATTTATGTGTATAGTATAATGCAAAGGCTGAGGTTAATTACAATTAAGTATGATATTTAATTAAAGTAGATCTTTACCCAAGTAGTATGGGTTCTTTATATGTTTTTATTCAATATTGTTTTGGTTATACTATGTTCTTTGCATTTCCACATAAATTTCTCATATAAATTTTAAAATTAGCTTGTCAATTTTTATCCATCAGCTTGATGGGATTTTCCTGGATTCTGAATGAGATTGTATAGAATTTGTAGACCAATTTAGAGAGATTTGGTATCTTAAAGGAATTGTCTTCCTTCCAATTCATGAATGTCCCAAATCTTTCATGTATTTACATGTTAATTTCTCCGAGAAATGCTTTTTAAATTTTTAGTTTGAGACATTACACATATTTTATTACCTTTTTCCTAGTAATTTCATTATAGTAAAGCGACACAAATGAAATTTTAAAATTTCACTTAGAAACTGTTTATTGCTAGCTATATATAGGAGTTCAATTAATTTTGGTATACTGATACTCTGTGTTGTGACCTTACTGAATTCAGTGATTACTTCCTGAGACTTTTCTTTTAAATTCTTTAAGGTGTTCTATGTATATGATGATTTCATCTGTGAATACACTTCTATTTCTTTATATCCAGTCTTTGTGCCTTTTATTTCCTTTAGTTGGCTCATTTCATTAACTAAGACTTTTAGTAGTAAACACAGTAGAGGTGGTGAGAAAAGTTTACCGAATTCAAATATCTGAGGGAAATATTGACTCTTTGATGACTAAATATGATTGCTCTCTTTCTTTTATATATACTCTTTGTCAGGGTAAGAAAATTCTCTTCTAACTTTGCTAAGAGGTTTGTTGTTTTTTTTTTTTTTATCATGAATGAGTATTAAAACTTATTGAATGTTTTCCTGAGTCTATTAGGATAAGCCTATATTTTATCTCCTTTATTTTCCTAATACAGTGAAATATATTGATTGATATTCAAAAGTTAAACTAATCTTACAAACCTGAGATGAATCTTCTTTGAAATACTTCCGGATTTTATTCACGAGAATTGTGTTAGCTATTTTTGTATTTCTGTTCATCAGAGATATTTGTCTATAGTTTTCTTTTTCTAATCCTATTTTTGTCCAATATTATTATCAGACTAATGCTGACCTCATAAAATGATTAAGGAAATGTGCCCTCCTACTCTATTTTCTGAAAGAGTTCCGGGAGAGTTGGTATTATTTGTTTCTTAAGTTATATCATAGAAATTACCAGTGAAGCTAAATGAAACTGGAATTATCTTAGAAAGAAGGTTGTAATTACAAACACATGTGGCTTTTCAGCTTTTCTGTGTTCTTTTGTGTTAGTTTTGGTAATTTGTTTCTATTAATGCGTTAGTTTCATTTAATTTGTTGAATTTATGGCCTAATGTCTTTTATAATTTCCCCATAATGTCTTATTAATATGGCTCTCTAGTATTATCTCCTCTTTCATTCTTGATATTAGCAAGTATATCTTCTCTCTTTTTCACTTGATAACTCATTTATCAAATATATCAAAGCATTTAATGTTTTAGTAAACCATTTTATTTTACTAATTTTCTGTTTGTCTATTTTCCATTTCCTTGATTTTACTCTAAAATTACTATTTCCTTCCTTCTATTTAATTTGGGTTTAAGTTGCTCTCTTTTTAATCTGGAATGTTTTATTTCTTACTGTGGTAGCTTAGATTTTCATTCTTTCATGTTTTCTATTACAAGCATTTTAAGTTTAAAAAAATTCCCCTGAAGGGGTACCTGGGTGGCTCAGTCAGTGAAGCATCCTGACTTCGTCATGTTCTCCCAGTCCATGAGTTCGAGCCCACATCAGACTTTGCGTGCTGACAGCTCAGAGCCTGGAGCATGCTTTGGATTCTGTTTCTCCCTCTCTCTCTGCTCTTGCTAGCTCTCTGTCTCTCTCTCCCAAAAATAAATAAACATTAAAATTTTTTTAAAAATCCCCCTGATATACTACTTTAGCTGTAGTGGATGCATTTTGATATATTTTACTCAGTTCACAATACTTTATAATTTCAACTTTGATTTCTTCTACAGCTGAGTTATTTAAAAGTACAGTTTTATCCCAGTAAGTGTAGATTTTGCAGGATTTAAAAAAAAAATTGGATACTATTTTAATTCTCTTATAGCCAGCTAACATACTCTGTACCCTGTGACATTTATTGACTCTTCCTTTATGCCACGATATATGGCGTATTTGAGTGAATAATTCATGTATGTTTGAAAAGAATGTGTATTTTGCTGTTGCTATGTGTCATGCTACATAAATGTCAAATAGTTCATAGTGGTTGATAGATTTGCTGTCTCCTTCTATTAAACTGAGAGGAGATTTGAAATTTCCAATTATGATTGTTGATGTGTCTATCTTTTGTTGTAGTTCTGTGACTTTTTGTTTTACATATTTTGAAGTTTTGTTATAATTGCGTGTGCATGCAGGATTCTTGTATGTTCTTCCTTAGATTTCTTACATTTTAATGAATTAGCCACTTATCTTAAGAAACATACCTCGTTATCTCTTGGCTATCTTTGACCAGAGTCCATTTTGTCTGGTGTTAATATAGATGCTCTAGCTTTCTTTAGAGTAGTAATTGAATGGTAGATGTTTTTCCATTTTATCCTATTTCTCTTTTTATAGTTAATGTCTCTTTCTTGACATTAACTATGTCATATGTTAACATAGTATATTGGTGGAAATTTGCTTTGGTCATCTCATCTGTTGATCATTGTATAGTGATTATAGTGCCAAGACACTATATTTAACGTAATTATTGATATCGTTGGGTTTGAACATACCATTTTTCTCTTTTTGTGCACTTTGCCTCATCTGTTTTCTCTTTCTTTTTTTCTCACTTTTTCTGACTTCTTTTGGCATATGTAAATATGTTTTAAACATTCCATTTTATCTTTTTCTCTGTTTTCAAATTTTCTTGAGAAATAATTGACAAACATCACTGTATAAACTTAAGAGGTACAACATGATTGTTTAATTTAGATATATTGTGAAATGATTAACACAAATGGGTTCAGCTAACATCTGTCTTCTCCTATAGGTACCAAAAAAAAAAAAAAAAGAAAGAAAGAAAAGGAAAGAAATTTCATCTATGATGAGAACTCTTAGGAATCATTCTCATCAACATTCCTATGTATTATAAAGCAGTATTAGCTATGGTCATCCATGTATTCCTAGTACTTATTTACTTTATAAATATTAAGTTTGTACCTTTTGACATTTTCCTTCAATTCCCCCTGCCCCCATCTCTGCCTCTGATCTCTTTCTCGATGAGTTTTTGTTTTATGTTTTTGTTTTCTTGTTAGATTTCACATAAAAGTGGGGTCATATAGTATGTGTCTTTCTCCGTCTGACTTTTACTTAGAAAATACTTTCAAGTATATATATATATATATTTCAAGTATACATATATATACGCACACCACAACTTCTTTTTTTTTTTTTTTTTTCTGCACACCACAACTTCTTGATAGGCTCATGCATTGATGGGCACTTTAGGTAGTTTCCATGTCTTAGCTATTAGAAATATTTCTACTATGAATATGGGGATGCCGATATATTTTTGAGCTATTTTCTTTGAGTGTATTTCCAGAAGTGGAACTGCTGGATCATATGGTAGTTATATATTTTTAAAAAAAATTTTTTTGAGGATCCTTCATACTGTTTTTCATAGTGGCTGTACAGAATTACAATCCCAATAGTGCACAAGGGTTTGCTTTTCTGTGTATCGCTAACATTTTGATGATGGCCATTTTAATGAAATGACATTTTATTGTTCTAATTTGCATTGCCCTAATGCTAGTGATGTTTAGCATCTTTTATGTACCTATTGGCCTTTCATATAACTTCATTGGAGAAATGTCTATTCAGATCCTTTGCCCAGTTTTAATTGGATTATTGTGTACTTTTGTTATTGTGAGTTCTTTATAGGTTTTGGATATAAAACCCTTATGAGATAAACAGTTTGCAATATTTTTTTTCTATCCTATAGGTTATCTTCTCATTTTGTTGATGGTTTCTTTCACTATGCAGAAGCCTTTTTGGTTGATGTAGTCCCATTTGTAAATTTTTATTTTGTTGCTTGTGCTTTAGGTGTCATAACCAGAAATCTTCGCCAAAACCCTCGTTAAGGAGCATTATTCCTATGTTTTACTCTAGGAGTTTCATGGCTTTAGGTCTTACATGTAGGTCTATTCCATTCTGGGTTAATTTTTGTGAGTGGTGTAAGATACAGGCCTGGTTTTATTTTTTTTACAAATGAATATCCAGTTATCCCACTATTTACTGAAGACACTGTCTTTTTCTCAATGAGTATGCTTGGCTTTCTTGTCAAATATTAGTTGAGCATATATGCTTGGGCTTCTTCCATTGGTTTATTTGTCTGTTTTTATGCCAATATCATACTGTTTTGGTGACTGTTACATTTTAGAGTATAGCTTGAAATCAAGAAGAGTGACGCCTTCTTTGTTTTTCTTTCTCAGGATTTTTTTTTTTTTTTTTTTTGGCTATTTGGAATCTTCTATGGCTCCATGTAACTTTTAGGGTTGTTTGCTCTACTTGTGTAATAAATGCATTGGAATTTTGTTAGGGATTTCATTGAATCTATAGATGGCCTTTGGTAGTACTGAGATTTTAACAGTATTAATTCATCTAATCTATGAACCTGGCATATCTTACCATTTATTTGTATCTCACTTGATTTATTTCATCAGTATCATAGAATTTTCAAAGTAGAACTCTTTCACTTCTTTAGTTAAATTTATTCCTTATTTAGGCACTTGTTTTTTCTTGTTTGTTTTGTTTTTGTTTTTGTTTTCTTTTTTTTTTTTACAAATAGTTTATTGTCAAATTAGTTTCCACATAACACTCAGTGCTCATCCCCACAAGTGTCCTCCTCCATGCCCACCTCCCCTCCCCCCCACATCCATCAGTCCTCAGTTTTTGTCAGCATTCAAGAG